>NW_025725991.1:0-212749 GCF_021461395.2 Schistocerca americana | reverse complement strand
AAATGCTACAAGCTGCAATGACATAAGCTTTTCCTAGTAACAGTTTTCATCCATCAAACTTTTTGAAATGGAACCCAATACTTTTTAATATCATTTTAAATGACGTTTCCCCCCTGAGAAAAGTTCACTTTCTTTTAAAGAAATTAGCAGCTTTGCTATTGCAGGGTATTCTTTCCTTTTATAGTATCTGTATACGTGTCGACGAATTGCATCAGATTCAAAAGAATCAATATCTGTAACAGGACAAGGCTGCTTTTTTTTCTTGCTTGGAGTACTTAAAAACAAACTGTTTCTTCCACAGGGGCTTTCTTCCACACTGTTTACTTCACTGTCTTGTAAGTCTTGAAGTAGCACCCCTTTCCTTATAACTGTTCTTTCACTGAGTCCTAGAGTTTTTGAGGTATGCTCTAAAACTTTATAGCCTGGAACTGATGCATGTCCATGAACAGAAACAAATTCTTTTTCTTGCTGGTAAAGCGTCCTCCGTAGCAATTCCAAAGCCTGACTATTTAATGGCACTCCACGGCGCAACAGATTGCCACTTGGTGAACAACATTGTTTTGGTGACATTGTTTAATAAACAAAAACTGTAATCAAGGTGGTAACACAACACAACAGCAGGTGTTCACACACTAACATACAATGTTTACACGGAATCCGGCAACGTGGTAGCGTCGATGGTGGTACCGGCTATTGTTCCGTGCTGTTATTGCTTCAGAAGACATGGCACCTCCCATTCCTCACTTTGTTAGCTATACTACCAACTCTATGGCGCTTGGGAAGTGATCTTGAAGTCACATGTATCAGTGGCCCGGGTATAGCAGGATTCATATTTGAAACATACAGCGCTAAACACTCTACAGATGGAAGCACCAGCCACTGCTTTACAGTCTACCATCTGGAACCAGAAGTAGCTGGGAATAAAATTTCTATCTATCTCACTGCATGACCCCTCCACAGACAAAGTCAAGCAGGTGATGTCACAATAGCCACAGCATACCATACATGTTTGGCTTGTGGCTCCAGCCATGAGGCTGGGCCATGAGAGGGGATAGCCTCTTATTGCTACAAGAGAGTTCCATGCATGCAAACAAGGACGTATGTTTGGAGTAAAAACCAGCATGCATAGCAGATAAATAAAAATTTTTAAAGTGTTGCAAGAAAAAAAAATATTGCTGACTGCCAATTCACTTACTGCATCTGCACTGCTGCCCCTGGACTGGTTTTCACATGACAGTAAATGTAGGAGACACAAGTTGAAATAAACATTGTTGTATAGTTATTAATTGAATCCTTTTCGAATTTTCTGAATTGAAGATACAAATTTTAATGAAATAAGAACAACTAGTTGTGTCCCAGGTACAAACTACTAAATGGAAAGTCAGAATTAATTACAACTTAGAAAATTTATTCTGAAAACAAGGTGAAACATAACTCAGCCTAATGACTTGCGTTCATGTCTGTAGCAAAAGTTGGTCTCCTCTAAACACTATCACAGTAACAACTGCATGACTGAGAGAAGATCTGCTACATACTCCAGGAGGTCCACCAGATGACTCCCCTTTGAGGCCATGACAGCCTGATGTAATCACGTGGGGTTGCATCCTGATTGGCTCCATTGACTGCAGCAGTATGACTGCTGCATCTCCTGTGCCCCCCCCCCCCCCCCCTGCCCCCTGTGAGCAGTTTGCAGTTTGATCTATGCTGTGCTGGAGAATTGGTACACAGTGCTCGAGAAGACAGTTACTGTGTCTTACATACAGCGATTGCACTTCTATGAATGCACAGCACAACTCAAGTGATTAGTTTGTAAGCATACCTTAACTGTGTTTTAGAGATGCAGACACCAAATGTAATTACAAATATAGCAAAACATAGTTAAAATAATGTAATCATTCTCTTGTGGCTACATATACCTATTACATCAGCAAGAATGAAGAGGTCAATGGCTGTTCTCTAAATTCATAGGCCAATGCTTTTCCAGGTATATTTTACATATTTAGAATGTGAATGTAGAGTTTTAGTAATGACTAAACATTATCTAGGAAATGTATTTAGTTGACTTTTATGTAGTATGAAAGTATGGATAAACGGCAGCAACATTTTAAAGAAGAGTTCAATATACTTACTGACCGCCAAAACAGCAGCATATACAAAATCTGTGGAAACAAAGATCTCTCAGGGCATGTTTATCAAACCCTGCTATATCAGTTAGAGACAGTGAAACTCACTTCTAATGGAGAGAAAATGAGACTTTATTTTGTGGTCTTCCATCTGAAGCCTGGTTTGATGCAAGTCTTTACACTAGTCTAATTCTGTGCAAGCCTCTTCATCCGTGAATATCTACTGTACTTACTATAATTTCAAGCTGCTTATTGTATTCATATCCTGGTCTCCCTCTACAATTTTAACCACTCATACCACCTTCCATTACCAAACTGATGCTTCCTTGGTAGCTCAGTATGTGTGCTACCAACCAATACCTTCTTTTACTCAAGTTGTGCCATAGATTCCTTTTCTCCCCAGTCTCTTTGAGTATCTCCTCAACTAGATTGGTCTGCTGATATAGTATTCTGCATTCTTCAGCAGCCCCACATTTTAAAAGCTTCTATTCCCTTCATGCCTGAACTGTTTATCATCCACGTTTTATTTCAGTACAAAGCCACATTCCCAAGAACTACCTTCACAAAATACCACTGACTCTTAAATTTATATTGAGGATAACAGATTCCAATTTTTCAAAAATCTTTATCATGCTATAGCAAGTCTGCATTATCTTTCCTCTCTACTTCAGCAATTATCAGTTATTTTGCTACCCAAACAGCAAAACTGATTTACCACTTTTAGTTTCTCATTACCTAATCTAATTCCTTCAGCATCTCCTGAAATAACTCAGCTGCAGTCTATTACCCTTGTTGATATTCATATTATCATTTCTGTTCAAGATGTTATCCATTATGTTCACCATAGGCATCTGCAAAGGGGGTAAGAGGGGGCATGTACTGCCCCCCAAACCCCCCTTCCTCCATGGATCTGGATCCAGAGATTTTATTCATACATTGATTGGATAAACATGAACTCTTTGGGATATAATAAGTTATTTTGTGCCACCTATAAAAATTAGTTTTTATGGCATGACATGAATCAAAACTGACCAGCTCATTATTATAAAGAATGACAGTTTTAGAGTCTTGACCTCCCCTAGCCCACCATTCACTGGAAAAATTTCTGTGGGTCTCCATGCATTCAACTGCTCTCCAGGTCCTTTTCTGTCTCTGATAGGATGACAGTGTCATTGGAAAACCTTGAAGGTTTTATTTCTTCTCCCAAAACTTAAATTCCCTTTTCAAATTTCTTCTTGGTTTCCTCTGAGTATTCTCACCATATAGGTTGAATAACATTGTGGATAAGCTACAACCCTGTCTAACTCCCTTCTCAGTTATTGTTTCTCTTCTAAGTCCTTTGACTCCTATAGCTGCAGTTTGGTTTTGTATAAATTGTGAATAACCTTTTGCTCCCTGTATCTTATATCTGGCACCTTCATAAATTCATAGAGTATATTCCAGTTCATATTGTCAAAACATTTCTCAATATCTACAAATGCTATGAACATAGGTGTGCTTCCTCCAACCTGTCTTTTTGGATAAGTCATAGGAAGATTATTGCCTCATGTGTTCCTACCTTTTCTCATATCTTTAAGATACATTTACTGAGGTCATCATCTACCAGTTTCTCCATTCTTCTCTAAATAATTCATGTTATTTTGCTATCATGACATGAAATTGATGGTTTGATAGTGTTCACACCTGTTAGCATCTGCCTTCTTTGATATCGAAATTATTACACTCTGCTTAAAGTCTGAAGGATTTGACTTGTCTCATATGTTTTGCACACCAGGTGAAACAGCTTTGTCATGGCTGGCTGTCCCAAGAATTTTAGTAACTCTGAAGAAATGTTGTCCACTGCAGGTGCCATGTTTTATTTTTGGTTTCTCATAGCTCTGCCAGATTCTTGTCACAGTGTAGCATGTCCAGTTGATCTTCATCTACAACCCCAGTGTTTCTAAAATATTGCTTTCAAGTTGTTTTCCCTTTTTACTTTTCTATTTATTTCTTCCACCTTTCCCTTGACATGATATATTTCTGTAAGTTACAATATAGGGGTGGTTAAGTTTAAATGAAATTATGATATTGTGTGCATATTAAGCAAGACTGGATGTTTTGGTGGTGTTACAGCAGTTGCTGAAAGGCTCTGAAAAAGCTATTCAGTTAAAAGCTTCATGAGTTGCTGGGGTATATTATCTCAAAAGTTTTGGCAACACAAATGGGCAACATAAAGTGTGGGAGCACATTTCACTACCATTTGTTTTGCTGAGTACCTCAGACCAAAATTATTAGTGTTATACATTGTTGTTATGAGTGAGGTTATTAAGATATCCAACAGTGGGGTATTAGTTCGTAATTACATATGTGTGGAATGGTCTGCTAAGACCTGTCAAGTCTCACCCCTCAGTGCCACAGAGATACATCATATTCCATTATGGAGAATGTAAGGCCTTCTATAGCCAATCTGTCACTGCCAGTAATTGACAATTGTACATTACAATTGAAGAAAATTTCAGCTCCAAGGATACATGTGAATGAAATGAAATTATGCCAAGACCCTCCTAATTTTTCTTTTGTGTCCTTTCTGATAACAAGTTAAAACTGAATAAACATATAAATAAACTGCTCAAGATGTACAATTGAGTACGATTTTCTCCTAGAAACATTTCTTATTGTATTGGTCTAAACAATAGTTTATTGGCTTATACTGCATATTTTTGTTCCTTTCACATCTACAGAATTCTCTTCCTGGGCAGTGCATCTCAGGTAAACATAGTGTTTATCCAGTGGAGTGGCCACAGACAATATTGTATAAAGTAGGTAACCGTACATCTTGTAGAAAACCTTTTGAGGATCTTCGAATACTTGCACTAACTCCTCTTAGTAGTTTCCGTTACAATAAAAATTCTATAGAGCTTCTATAAACGATTCTCTGTGACATTACTAATCTGCAGGTTAACACTTCCTGGCACAAGAGGAAATACTGTGACCTTTGTGACGACTAGCTGTCTTAGGAATATGTTTGGTTTTCACATCATCCACAACAAATTATACTGATTCCTTGGAACAGTGGCAGTTTTGATGCCATCGCCTTTTATTTATTTATTTATTCATCCATAGACGATTTAATACAACAGTATCTGACATGTGAAGATACAGTACAAAAATAATATGTACATATATAAAACATTAGAAGACAATTAGGTGAGAATAGGGCAGGAAGTTAGCCATGGTCTAAGCCAAGGAATTATCTCACCATTCATCTTGGCAGCTTGGGGTACCATGGAAAATCCAAGTCAGAATGGCCAGATGGGCAATTAAGTCCTCCCAAATACAAGTCCGATACCACAGTGGTGTAGCTACCTTGCTGAGTGCATGATTATGAGGGGACTCACAGAAACATAGTCTGTATTGTGATTGCAACATGCAAAAGAACTTAATAAATGACATAGAAATTTTGAAAATGAAAAGTCTGCTGAAAAAGTGAAAACACATGAACACATTACGTAGTACCACTGAAAAGTACAAGATGCACAATAAATAAATCAGTGATGTAGCTAAATCATGAAACATTGATCTAAAAAGCCTCATGAAAAAATAAAATCATATGAACATATTATATAACACTGCCAAAAAATATAATGCACAAACACAAAAAAACCCGCTGACACTATATCCACCACAACCGAGCAGGCTCCACTTCCGTTTTCAGAGGAGGTGCATTGCATTGCATGTGAACAGGGACCACAGAAAACCAACAGGGAAACATTCTTTGGAAGGAAAGACACAGCATAGACAGTACATCAATTAAGAAAATCCAAAGAACTCAACAAGTAATGAGGGCTTAGTATCCCTACATGCTTAAATATTCATTGACATTGTCCTGCCTTGTCTTCCCTCTTCATCTCCTGCCCCACCAGCCTCCTGCCTCTTAGTGTACCTGCTGACACCCCTACTCTTTTCATCCCACCCCTTCCCCTGCTGCACCTTGCTCTTCCCTCCTTTTTGATCCTCTCCAGCTTCTCCCTTGGCAGGTCCCATCTGGTAGTTTTATTCTTCATCGTGTGTGCTCCAAGTGGGTTTATAACATGTTGTTATGGAGTACTGTGGCTGACTTTTAACCTGTGTGTGTGCCTTCAGTGTCTTCTTTGTGTTTTAAAAATCACCAACTCTGTGTTTTAACTTTATGTCAACTTTTTTAATTGTCCACCCATGAACGTCTCTATGTCATTGTACTTTTACCTCCATTATCTCCCCTTACCCTGTTCTATGTCCCCCTTTTTTGTCACCTTATGTGTAACATTTTATTCTCGTATTAGTTGTCATGTCATGTCACATATTGGCAGGGGAATGAAATCAGAATAAAGAAAAAAAATTGACATTGTAAAGATACTTCTCAACAAGAAACAATTTTAACTTTGCTCTAATAGCCATTTCCATCTCAACATTTTTATATGTGTTGGCAGTGCATAAAAAGAATGACAAAAAGTGGCTCAGATATCTTTGAGCATAGGTCCTTCTACCTTGTCCTATGTGGATGGACGCACAGTTACAAGTATTATAACTGTGGTAATTAGAGCTAGTTTTTGTCACCAAGTCCAGCTCCTGGCATCGTCATACATTTGTATATGTTCAAGGAGGCGTAAGCAAACAGGACTTTTTAAATAGGGGCTTGGTGTCAGCACTGGCAGAGCTATGTGATAAGAACTGAATAGCCCTTTTCTGTAATCTAAAAATCTCATCTGACAGACTTTTGATTAAACACCAGAAAATTATTCCATAAGCTAAAAGGACTGAAGGTACCCAAAAAAGCCATTCTGGAACCATCTAGAGAGCAAACTTTAGAAATAATTCCCGGAGCAAATCTTGTAGAACTGAGCCTCTGAGAAAGTTTGGTTACATGGTCCTCATAGTTTGTCTGGTCAATACACATTCCTCAAAGTCTCATGCATCGTACCCTTTCTAACTCATTTCCATCCAATACCAGGTTTTGATTCATCTTTCAAAATTGTATATAGTTTGTTTTCCTCATATTAAGGGTCAGCCTATTGGAACAGAACCTTAACTGTGAGCACTTGAGGTACTGGTCAGAGATTCCATAACATCGCTCACTATTATTCCAATATCGTCTGCAGTCAAGATGGATGTGAATCTGTACAGAAGAGTGCTGTAATAGTGTCAAAAATGTTTTCTCTATCCCGTCCTCATGCAGCTCTCTCTGAAATGATGTAATACCCTATGGTGTGGATTCCAGCAAAACATAATCATGGCAGCCCTATGTGTGCCTGTCATCTGCCTATATCTACATCTACATCTATACTCTGCAAACCACTGTGAGGTGCATGGCAAAGGGTACATCCCATTAAACCAGTTATTAGGGTTTCTTCCCGTTCCATTCATGTATGGAGTGTGGGAAGAATGATTGTTTGAATACCTCTGTGCATTCAGTAAATTTCCTAATCTCATACTCACATGAAATGTAAGGGGTTGTAGTAGATCCCTAGAGTAATCATTTATAGCCCATTGTCAAAACTTGTTAACAGACATTCTTGGGATAGTTTATGTCTGTCTTCAAGAGTCTTCAATTTCAGTTCCTTCAATATCCCTGTGGCACTCTCTCATGGATTAAACAAACCTGTGACCATTCATGCTGCCTTTCTCTGTATACATTCAATATCACCTGTTAATCCTATCTGGATTAATGCACACTTCAGCAGTATTCTAGGATGGGTCACACAAGTGATTTGCAAGCAGTCTCTTTTGTAGACTAATTGCACCTCCCCAATAAACTGAAGTCTATCACCTGCTCTACCCACAACTGAACTTATGTGATCATTCCATTTCATATCCCTACCCAGTGTTACACCCAGGTATTTGTATGAGTTGGTTGATTCCAACAGTGACTCACTGATATAGTCATAGGGTACCACATTTTTTTCATTTTTTCAAGTGCACAATTTTACATTTGTGAACATTTAGAGCAAGTTGCCAATCTCTGCACCATATTGAAATCTTCACACTTTGTAATCTTACCGTTTTTCACATCACCAGTTGATTTTCACTCACTTCATAATTGACTCATTTCATGAGCTTTGAGAGGAGTGAGATTTACAAATAAACTTTCTTACTTATCTTCTTTTCTTGTCATTGGCTCCAGTTTGTTATGTCTAGGGGTTCATTCATGAGGCTGAATTTTTTGACATTTCAGTTTCCATATGACATGATAATGTTTAAGTAAGCCTGCTCCTAATTTCTCTTTTTTCCCTTTTTCATTATGTCACATTCTTCTATACTACACTGTCTTTACAGTTTTCACTTCTATATCACCACAAATTATGTTGTTATTGCCAAACATAAAATAAACTTCTGATCACATCAGAAGCATGCCTGCTACTACCTCGTTCTGAGGTATTAACAATATTCCAAAAAGTTTTCAAAACAAAACAGTTTACAAACTTTCTTGACAAAAGAAGAATCTTCACCAAATTGTATCATTATTTTGTAAATAAATCCAGAAATAAATTTAATAATTAGCGTCAGATTGTGTGATTAATAATAGGAATTTTAAGTGTGCCAAATATTTTGTAATTTCAAATGTTTTCAAAGATGAGTAATTTTAACTGTACATACACAGTTAGTACATATCATTTGTAACAAAGTAATTTTTTTATACGTTTTAGTCTGAAATGTATGACATATACAAAATCATATGAAATTCTTTTAGTTAAACAGCTGAGATATTATCAACCTATACAATATTCGAAAATATTTTTCATATCGATTACTTCTGTTCCATAAAGGTGATGTTAGAGGAGGGTGTCCCTTTCAACTTAGTTATAGGTAACTACATCATTTGCAAAAAGACTAATTTTACTATTAATATTTTCTACAAGGTCATTAATAAACAACGTGAACAGCAAGGGTCCCAACACACTCACCGGGGGCACATCGAAAGTTACTTCTAGGTCTGATGATGACAACATCCATACATTTTAAATTTTCCACAGATGGCTAAATAAATAAATAAATGTTAACATGTTGAGTCCTCCATACCAAAAAGTCCTCACTCCAGTAACAAATTTCACTTGATACCCCATATGATTGTACTTTTGATATTAAGCATAGGAGCAGTTCTGAGTCAAATTCTTTTTGGAAATCAAGAAACACTGCACCCACCAGTTTGCCTTGATCCACAGCTTTCAGTATGTCATTTGAGAAAAGTGTGAGTTGGGCTGAGCACTGCCATGCTGGTTGGCACTGAGGAGGTCATTCTGTGCAAGAAACCTCATTATATTTTAGTTCAGAACATGTTCTATGATTCCACAACAAAACAGTGTCATGTATATTATATGACAGTTTTGTGGCTCACTTCCTGTGGATCTTATAGACAGGTGAGAGCCGATCCCTTTTCCAAGACCTGAACTAGATGAATATGAAAGATCAGCCAAAACCACCGCCAAATTGGCTGGGACAATCTATTTTTAAGATTCTAGGACAGAACCTTGGCCATCATTCTATTGTGCAAGCTGGACAACTACACAGTAGAATTTGTTGCTCTCTGACTGTACTTCACACTATGTTAAAATGCATTGGAATAAGAAAGTTTCAAGCTCTGGAAACAGTAGCTTTATGATCTTGAAAATTTACACTTTTTTCCTCACTACTAGCACTTAGAATCAGATTTTCTGTTCCAACTGAAACATTTGGGGTCATAGATTAAGTACAGATGGCTGTGATCTTCAGGCACCACTGCAATAACTCTACCATGTAAAATTGAAAGTAGAATTTATTTAAAAAAATAATAAAATTTTTGAAAATATAATGTAACAGGATAAATAAAAAATCTTCTTCACAAGTGGTGACAAGAGAACCCACACAAAAAGGCATTACATGTGGGAACTTTTGGAGCCAGTGTTTCCTTCTTGCAGCAGAATAGTTGTTAGGCAGGGAAGAGAGGTGAAGGAAAAGAGCTGGTTAGGTTTAGGAAAAGGGGTAAAGTTGCAACCATAAGCATGTCATAAGCTTCTCTTTCCGTCTAGTAAGTTTCCCTTATCTGGGGTTCTGGGGGACTTTTCCAAACTCTAACTCCTTTCCTAAACCTCACCAGTCCTTTCCTTTAACCCGTCTTCCTTGCCCATCAACTATTCAGTAGGAAGATGGAGCCATTGGCTATGAAACATTGCATATGTAATACCTTTTTCATGTGTGTTCTCCTGCTGCCTCATGGTGAGTAGATTTCTTATCTATCTGATTAAAATTTGAAATATATCACTAGTCTTCTTGTTCCGCAGATGAACAGTAATCTGCTACTGAGATTCTGTTGTTCATTCATGGAAGACAGCATTTCTGAGGAAGCAGGGGACAGTAAAACAAAGTGTAGGGCTATATATAGAGAGATGCTGAATGAAACACATTTGGCTGTCAAGAGAGCAGTGTGTGATTCCCTCACAAAATCCAAGGAAATTCTGGTCACATGTAAAGGCCACCAACATGCATTGTGTGTAAGGCCTATGACGACAAGATATGAGAAATTAGGGCTCATATGGAGGCCTATAGACAGTAATTTTTTCCTTGCTCTATGTGCAAGGAACAGGAAGGTAAATGACAAGTATTGCGCTGCAGGGTACCTCTGCTATCCACTGTATGGTGTAAAATCTGGGATGGAATGTAACAATATTATGAAAAGGAAAATTGCCACTCAGCATGCAGTGGAAATGCTAAATCGCAGACAGGCAGAACAGAAAGACTGTTACAAGTAAACTTTCTGCCAGCAAGGCTTTCATCAAAACTAGGCCACACACACACACAAACACACACACACACACACACACACACACACACACACACACACACACACACACACACACACACACATACAAACACACTCACACAAACACACACTCCCGCACAAATGCAAATGCAACTCCCACACACATGACTGCAGTCTTTGGCAATTGTGTGCTTCAGTCTATTTTTGATGACCGCCTTGCTGGCCGAAAGCTTATTTGTGAGAGTCTTTTTGTTGTGCCTATCTGTGACTCAGCATCTCCACTATATGATGAGTGGCAACCTTCCTTTTCATAATAGTGTTAGTTGCAGATGGATATGCACTGGCACCAGAGTGAGTGTCTAGGTCATAGTGAATGAAACAAAAGTGAAATTGAGAGTAGAAAAGCAAAATCTGAAATTCTTAACTCTGTTTTCAAATGTCTCTTTACAAAGGAAAACCCAGGAGAATTGCACCAATTTCAAAGATGAATGAAATAAGAATTAGTGTCAGTGGTGTTGACAAACAGCTGAAATCTTTAAAATTGAACAAAGCTCCAGGCTCTGATATAATCGCTTTCAGATTCTATACTGGATATGCAGCTGAGTTAGGTCCTCTTCTTACTGTAACCTATGGTAGATATCTCTAGGCGGTTACAGGCCCTAGATTACACTTTATGTTTCCAAGTCATAAAAGCATAGTTATCAAAATACACTTTACTCCACTTCAGTCCTGTCAGACTGTCAGTACAAAAAGATGCATGATAGTGATGAAATAAAACCATTAAGGTGATCAGATGTGTTTTGCAAGCAAAGAAAATGTTGTAGAAGGCAGAACACCTAAAGCACCTTTTTTCAAATTTGCACTTTCAGGAGTATTAATGTTATTTATTTTTTATAATCAACTGTGTTTTCTCAGTTCTTGTAATTTTTTATGTTCCAGATTTTTAATTTTCATTTCATACATTGTGCAACTATAAATACTTGTTCTGCATACATTCTAAAACTTTGTTTTTTAACTCATGGATATGCTGAATTTAATCATATGAGGTTGAAAGTTTAGATTGTCAAGCCAAAATAGTAGCATCCATATTAACATTAATAAGATAAAGAAAGTATTTTAGATATATAATTCAGAATTGTTACCAGTACATTAAAATATCCTAGTAATTTATCTTAAAAATATTAATTAGATAACTATCAGTTGCTTGAGGTATAATACATTTTGTGCACTTCTTGTAAAATTTAGTTGCTTAGTCAAAAAATGTGTCCTGTCACACTGAATTACTAATATAAAAAACCTTGCTATTTCAGAATTTTGTTCCCATTGGAAAAATATCTGAAGATACGCAAAAGTATTCAACAAGCTTGCATCTAACATAAAGCAAAAAACTGGGAATCCCAGCCAGTTCAAAAGGATAGAACTTACCTCATTAGCCACTTCTTGTACAACTTATCTAAATGTCTATATTCAAGGCCTGAAAATTTCTGTTTGCTACAGTGCTAGTAGCTGTCTTCACAGTAAAGTAGTGATGTACTGAAAACAGGACCCAGTATTTACAGTTGCATACAACTATTTTCTTTGAAAAACACCAGTGATATCAAGTAAATTTTAAGCCACCGGTATGAGATCAAACTAGTGATGCAGCAGTATTTTTGAAGTAGCAGCTCTCTTTCTGAATTACATGACTAAATTTAACTGGCATTAGCATGTGTAATGTCAGGTAGTATGGTAATAATTTTTGTTGGTAGAGGTGGTATATGGACCAAATTTCTGTGATTTGCTTGTCTTTGGTTTATGTATGCCTTGATTCGTTTCATATCCCTGTGAAGCCCCCTTCTTCTTTTGGTCTACAGAACATACAGTTTTTTGGTCTATGGAACATGATGGCTGAATGACTGAATGAATGAATTAACTGGTTGGATACCTAACCAAACACAGGAAGTTACAAGCAAAGATGGGTACATCATCTGAGAATTCTATACCTCAGTACTATGTGAGCCCTAATATGTCTCCAAACATTATGTTATGGTGTGCAATTGTAGGTGGCCAGATAGTGTTCCTTGTGACCCCCTTGACATGGTTCAAATGTGTGTCCAGCAAGTATTGGCAGTGATTTCTGGAGGACTGCTGTGAACGTGTTGTGAGTCAGCTTCATCTCACATGTACTGGGTCAGTGGCACACTAGGAGAGTGTGTGGTTGCAGAAAGCAGTGAAAATCATCATTCTTCTGAGATGCCTGCACTTTCCTCACTGCATGTGTCTGGGAACTGCCCTGCTGATGTATGGCATGAATGTAACAACTTCTAGGGGTTAGGAATGGAACAGTGACATTATCTCAGTCATAGGTAGAAGCAAGTTACAGACATCAGTTCGTTGATAGAATACAGGAGAAGTGCAACCAGTCTGCAAAGACTTGTATGATCAATCCTAGAATGTTGCCCAAGTGTGTGGGGTCCATACAAGCAGAACTAAGAGGAGGCACTGAACATATAAAGAAGAGGGCAACAAAAATGGTCACAGGTTATTCTGACTCATGGGAGAATGTCACAGAGATGTAGAATGAGCTGAACTGAAAGTTGCTTAAATTTAGACACAAACTCTCCGAAGAAAGGCTTGTCACAAAGTTTCAAGAATCAGCTTTAAGTGATGAATCTAGAAATATACTACAATGTCTAAGTATCACTGCCAGAAGGATGATGAGGACAAGATTAGACTAATTACAGCTTGCACAGAGGTATTGAAATAATCTACCTTCACACTTTATATGCATGAAAGAAATGGGTAGAAGCCCTAATAACTGCTACAATGTGAAGTATCCTTTGCCATGCACTTCATAGTGACTTTCAAGTATATACATAGATGCTGGTATTCATAAGGGAAAAAATGTTGTTTTTCATCTGTTATTTGTTACTTTATGGATTCTTCCCTCAGACACTAGCTTCTCAGAGCTGTGCAAGAGGCAACTAACATTACAACACATTACATCCCATCTGACGTTAATCTACATTAATTTCTTTAGTCTCAGCACTTCTTCAAAGTAACTATCCCTCTCTTCACTCCCTTTTAATTTTCTGTTTCTTTTATTTTCTGACCCATCTGTTTTTCTCCATCTCCCACCTCTACCACATAAATTGCATTTAGTTTTTCACTCTTATTAGCTCTTGCATGATATTTTGTCAGTGATCTCTGTGTCATGTGTTATCCTATCTTTCACTTCTAAGCTCCCAGCTTTTCAAATTTCCTCCGGTGCAGTCCCCAACAATCAGTCTTCCCCTCTCATTCCATCTGGTCAGTCTCCTCTGACTCATAGTTCTGGGTGAATTTTCCCATGCTCTTCCCATTTCCTAAACCTCACAGCTCTTTTCCTTCACCCCTCTTCCTTCCCCTTCAAACCTTCTCCCAGTAGAAGCAGCCACTGGCTCTGAAAGCTTGCAAATTTCCTTAAAATTCACATGTGTGCATTCTCCTGCTGCCACTTGGTGAACAATTTTTAAATCTACCCAGTTACATTATTGCTTGTAACAGATAACTTACTATATAAAACACAGTGTATCACTGCACACAAATGCACACTCACTGGTGACTCAGATCACAAACATGATGCTTTGTCCCTTGCACTCTCTCCACTTGGTTCAGGAAGCTGACTCTAGGCTCATAAACATGCCACGAAGCCCAATGCATGTATTTATGTCCTCCTTTCAGTCCATCTGGAAAACTGAGACAGCTCTGCCCCCCCCCTCCCCCCCAAACCCCCATGATCAGTGAGATACTGAGTTCAGGAGAATGGCAAAACATTACTGCCACACACTATAAATAATAGTTTTCTTGTAATAGTATTAATTGTTGTCATGTGTTGTAATGTGACAGGGTGATTTAGTTGTCCCTCACTTTATGAGCAACTACTCTGAGCCCTCTAAGTAATCTTTAACTGTGTAGCATGGATCACTTACAAAGTGATATTTAGCCACTGTGCTTTGATTAAAAGGTTGAGTTAGTCTATATAATTCATTGGCATATCTTTCATGATTGATTTGTTTTTTTTTGTTTCGAGAATACTAACAGTTGTGAAACAGGCCTATAGTTTTTGCTGTTCTCTGCATTAACCATCTTTACTTGGGCAGTGTAAGACAGAGAAAACTCTTCATTCAAAATTTTAAGAGTATGGCTAGATGAAAATTTAATCTGGAATAAACATACAGAAATGTCGTTATGTTTTCAGAATGTTAAAAAAATCCTAATGTTAATACAGTGTTATGTTCACACTTTGCACTCATGTATAGCACAGTAAGATATGCCATCATATTTTTTGGAAAATAACAGTCTGAGAAAACACACATTTATGCATCAGAAGAGAGCAATAAGAATAATAAAAGAGTTGACACATGAAGAATCTACATCCACATGGATACTCTGCAAATCACATTTAAGTGCCTGGCAGAGGGTTTATCGAACCACCTTCACTATTCTCTATTCTTCCAATCTTGTATAGCAAGCAGAAAGAATGAACACCTATATCTTTCCGTACGTGCTCTGATTTTCCTTATTTTATAGTGGTGATCATTCCACCCTATGTAGATCAGTGTCAACAAAATATTTTCGCATTCGGAGGAGAAAGTTGGTGATTGGAATTTCGTGAGAAGATTCCATCACAATGAAAAACGCCTTTCTTTTAATGATTTCCAGCCCAAATCCTGTATCATTTCTGTGACATTCTCTCCCATATTTCGCGATACATGCAAAAAATTTTAAGGAACTAAAAATCATAACCCTATCATATACTTATCTTTATGAAAGTATATGTTTTCTGAAGGCATGACATGAACATTCTGTGTTAAACAGTCAAGTCCATAACTACAAAATAAAAAAATACAGATGATTTTATAGAAAAATTCATGCAAAAGACATATATCAGGAAAGTGTTCTTTATCAGCGTAAAATTCTGCTAAGGACTAATGACAAAATACTGTAAGAAATGTCAAATAACTTTATTTGCAGAATGAATTATCATAATAGGTAACATAATAGAGGAAAATCTATGAAATCTAAGAATTGAAGCAAAGTATGGAAATATCTGCAGACGTATGCAATGACTAAATATATCACTGGCCACCCAGCTATGAAATGCAATTAATTTTAAATTAGTTTTAAGTTATTTTCTTTCAGAGACCAGTGCACCGTCATGGTGCAGAAGAAAATTGCATTGCGAGAGTAACAGGTTCCAAATGAAGAAATGGGTCACACATCAAATGGCTCTGAGGACTATGGGACTTAACTTTTGAGGTCATCAGTCCCCTAGAACTTAGAACTACTTAAACCTAACTAACCTAAGGACATCACACACATCCATGCCTGAGGAAGGATTCGAACCTGCGACCGTAGCGGTCACACGGTTCCAAACTGAAGCGCTTAGAACCGCACGGCCACACTGGCCGGCTGGCCACACATCGAGTAAACAATTTAGTTATAAGAATAATTACAGTAAAGGTCATAGGTGAATGAAAAAATGAAATATGCATCATCACAGTATGTTTCCATGACAAGTGCCACTACCTATTCACTGCAGAGTACACATACTCAATTAAGCAGGAGATTTTTACAAAAACCAGTTAATTTTTATCATGTCACATGAAAGCTTGAATAATGACAGTTTCAGGTACTGAAGAAAGATAAGTCTACAATGGTGAAAACATTAGATTTCACACTAAGCTACACTCGGATTGTAGTAAACAGCACTAACATGTGAAGAAACAACATGACACTTGGTCAATGATTAGTCGGTACACATTATTTCAATGAACCAAAGTTCCTTAGCAACTAGTTTATGATTCTATGAGTAACCTTTCCTCATAAATCCTTAAACCAGTAGTTGGGGCAACAATGCATGATGTTTTAGTCCTATTTCAAATGTTCTTTTCTTTTTCCTCCTCTAACTAAGAAGGAAATGAGCTCCCATAAGTGATAAGAGTCTATCTTTGAAATGAAGCAGAAATGTATCATATGCTTGTAATGTGGTATAAAAATGTGATATGAAATTAATTTGTATATGTGATTTAATCGAAAATTAGTTGAATCAACAAGCAAACTGTAGTTAGTGAAAAATTTTATTTTCATAATATAACTAATGGATGGAATGTCACCCATAGGTATAAGCTATCATATTACGTGTATTGTTGTAAATACTTGTATGAATTTTTGTTGAAAACTAAAATCTATATGAAGAAATGAACTTCAAGGACAAGTGGTTTATACAATGTGTTAGAGATGGCTATATGTGTCTTTTAACAAGTGCATGTTCAAGTTTGGTGACATGAACATGCATGTGCAATGAAATTAGTATCATGGCTCACAACGCTTTATACATGGAGAAGTGAACTAAAGTTGTTTAGCAGATACTCACCTCATCAACGGACGCTGATGGTCGGGGTTCTCTTCGCTGAAAATTCGAGTGCAATGGGTAGTAATGACGCCAGGGCTGTAAAAATGGATACATTCTGCCATAGCGTCAGATTTTTAACAATAAGCACACACTCACTGCACACAGAATGAAGACGAATGCCACATCAATTCTTTGATACCTGGCAACCAAGTGAAAGTGTAGCACTCAATATGACATGAACACCAAGAAAACTAGTGCACACATGTGCAACGGTAGCATATCGCATGTTGACCATTGGTAACTGTTTCATGCCACCGAATCAGACAGTGCACAAGTGCACAACATGGCAGTGAGAATGAAGCAATCTGGACATTACTGTTAACACATAAAACTAAAATATATAATGAACTGATATATTATGAGTATAATATTTTAATTTCTTGTAGAATTTTTAGGATAAGCTGACATATCCATTCCAAAAAATAAAATAAGGGAAGCCTACAAATAAAGGATGTGGAAACCTATCGGCAAGTGTAAACAAACAAAAGAACAACACTGTATGTCACCATAACATGTCCGCATACAGTGTGGGGCAGTTGTACAGGAACATGATATAAGACCCCCCCCCAGGACGCTGCTAAATTAGTGTTTAATTAAGAACAAGCAAGGATAAGATACCGATGGAAAATAAAATTCAGCAGAGATATTAACTAGGCAGGCTGCTTCCCTTTCATGTCCCTCGACTCTTATAAATGCCATCTGGTTTCTGTACAAATTGTAAATAGCCTTCCGCTCCCTGCATTTTACCCTGCCACCTTTAGAATTTGAAAGAGAGTATTCCAATCAACATTGTCAAAAGCTTTCTCTAAGTCTACAAATGCTAGAAATGTAGGTTTGCCTTTCCTTAATCTTTCATCTAAGATAAGTCGTAGGGTCAGTATTTCCTCACGTGTTCCAACATTTCTAGGAATCCAAACTGATCTTCCCCGAGGTCAGCTTCTACCAGTTTCTCCATTCGTCTGTAAAGAATTCGCAATGGTATTTTGCAGCTGTGACTTATTAAACTGATAGTTCGGTAATTTTCACATCTGTCAACATCTGCTTTCTTTGGGATTGGAATTACTATATTCTTCTTGAAGTCTGAGGGTATTTCGCCTGTCTCATACATCTTGCTCACCAGATGGTAGAGTTTTGTTAGGCCTGGCTCTCTGAAGGCTGTCAGTAGTTCTAATGGAATGTTGTCTACTCCTGGGGCCTTGTTTCGACTCAGGTCTTTCAGTGCTCTGTCAAAGTCTCACGCAGTATGATATCTCCCATTTCATCTTCGTCTACCTCCTCTTCCATATCCATAATATTGTCCTCAAGAACATCACCCCTGTATAGACCCTCTATATACTCCTTCCACCTTTCTGCTTTCCCTTCTTTGCTTAGAATTGGTTTTCCATCTGAGCTCTTGATATTCATGCAAGTGGTTCTTTTTCCTCCAAAGGTCTATTTAATTTTCCTGTAGGCAGTATCTCTCTTACCCCTCTTGAGATAGACCTCTACATCCTTACATGTATCCTCTAGCCATCCCTGCTTAGTCATTTTGCACTTCCTGTCAATCTCATTTTTGAGAAGTTTGTATTCCTGTTTGCCTGCTTCAATAACTGTATTTTTGTATTTTCTCCTTTCATCAATTAAATTCAGTATCTCTTCTGTTACCCAAGGATTTCTACTAGCCCTAGTCTTTTTACCTACTTGATCCTCTGCTGCCTTTACTATTTCATTCCTCAAAGCTACCCATTCTCCTTCTACTGTATTTCTTTCCCCCATTCCTGTCAATTGTTCCCTTATGCATATTGCTACAATAGTTTGCTGTTGAACAAGTATGAGCAGTAAAAACCAAACAACACAGTTCACAGTTCTTGCAGAATAATATGGTACATGTGACACTATTTTTCAAATAAAGTAAACAGACATTGTCACGGATTTTTCTAAAATTTGGCCTATTTGTGCTACATTTATTCCAATGTTAAGTTGATGCATTGTTGTTAATCTACCTGGTACATGTTTCATGTTTAAAGATCAGCCGTAGGCTGCCTGTTCCAGGACAAAAAATAACTCCTTTATATATCCTCACAATAATACGCACTAAAACTACACATTGTTTGATGTTTAAGTTACAGAAAGTACAATCAAAATGTCACTCATTCATTTAACTGAATACATCAAAAAATTCCTTCTTTATAACAGTTCCTTCTACCACAAAGGTTAGGCCAAATTATTTATTTAAATTATGAACTTAGCTGATATAGTTATACAAACAATACTTTTGACAACTCTGGTAATTATTTTGGAATTAATTAAGGGCTGACTTTGCTAATATGTTTTTGAATAGACCTAAACAAATATTTATGAATGCTATTAGTTCTTCTTTTTATAACTACTACAAAATTTATATTTGTTTGTAAGTCAACAGTAGAATCCAAGTCCTGAAACAATTATTAATTTCACCTTATAATGTTCTGTAGCAACAGATATTAACTAGGATTTGTCAGAATAAATTAGAAAATTAATTACATACACAAAACTAACCACATAATTAGACCTGGTCAGCTATATTCCTTTAGACTGAGGACCAACCTTTCTCTTTTATGGAAATGCAGATTATACTCATGTATGTTAACAGTAACTATTCAAAAATTAAGAATGAATTTAAGGAGGCAGATGGAAAAACAAGAGAGCAAGTAAAGAGATCCCAGCTTGCTTCGTCACATTATTCCTTCATTGGATTGATTAGATAGATATTGCAAATAACTATCTGGGCAATTCAATGATCACAAGTGACCCAAGAAAGTGGGTTTAACATTCTACACACAAAAAATATTACATAATAAATCTCCTTACAAAACACTACACTACTTGTGTTTTTCAATTTTATACTTATATGAAATTGAAAAACATATGTGGTGTAGTTTTTATAAGGAGATTTATTATTTAATATTTTTGTGTGTATGTTATGTTTTTGTGTGTAGAATGTTATACTTACATGAACCCCCCCATGAACCATGGACCTTGCCGATGGTGGGGAGGCTTGCATGCCTCAACGATACAGATAGCCGTACTGTAGGTGCAACCACAACGGAGGGGTATCTGTTGAGAGGCCAGACAAACATGTGGTTCCTGAAGAGGGGCAGCAGCCTTTTCAGTAGTTGCAGGGGCAACAGTCTGGATGATTGACTGATGTAGCCTTGTAGCACTAACCAAAATGGCCTTGCTGTTGTGGTACTGCGAACGGCTGAAAGCAAGGGGAAATTACAGCCATAATTTTTTCCCGAGGGCATGTAGCTTTACTGTATGGTTAAATGATGATGACGTCCTCTTGGGTAAAATGTTCCGGAGGTAGTCCCCCATTCGTATCTCCGGGCGGGGACTACTCAAGAGGACGTTGTTATCAGGAAAAAGAAAACTGGCGTTCTATGGATTAGAGTGTGGAATGTCAGATCCCTTAATAGGGCAGGTAGGTTAGAAAATTTAAAAAGAGAAATGGATAAGTTAAAGTTAGGTATAGTGGGAATTAATGAAGTTTGGTGGCAGGAGGAACAAGACTTCTGGTCAGGTGAATACAGGGTTATAAATACAAAATCAAATAGGGATAATGCAGGAGTAGGTTTAATAATGAATAAAAAATAGGAGTGGGGGTAAGCTACTACAAATAGCATAGTGAACACATTTTTGTGGCCAAGATAGACACGAAGCCCACGCCTACTACAGTGGTACAAGTTTATATTCCAACTAGCTCTGGAGATGACGAAGAAATTGAAGAAATGTATGATGAGATTATTCAGATAGTGAAGGGAGACGAAAATTTAATAGTCATGGGTAACTGGAATTCGGTAGTAGGAAAAGGGAGAGTAGGAAATTTAGTAGGTGAATATGGATTGGGGGGAAGAAATAAAAGAGGAAGCAGCCTGTTGCAATTTTACACAGAGCTAAAACTTGGTTCAAGAATTGTTAAAGAAGGTTGTATACAGAGAAGAAGCCTGGAGATATTGTCAGGTAGATTATATAATGGTAAGACAGAGATTTAGGAACCAGATTTTAAATTGTAAAACATTTCCAGGGTCAGATGTGTACTCTGGCCACAATCTATTGGTTATGAACTGTAGATTAAAACTGAAGAAACTGCGAAAAGGTGGGCATTTAAGGAGATGGGACCTGGATAAACTGAAAGAACCAGAGGTTGTACAGAGTTTCAGGGAGAGCATAAGGGAACAATTGACAGGAATGGGGGAAAGCAATACAGTAGAAGGAGAATGGTTAGCTCTGAGGGATGAAGTAGTGAACCCAGCAGAGGATCAAGTAGGTAAAAAGACGAGGGCTAGTAGAAATCCTTGGGTAACAGAAGAAATATTGAATTTAATTGATGAAAGGAGAAAATGAAGCAGGCAAAAAGGAATACAAACGTCTCAAAAATGAGATCAACAGGAAGTGCAAAATGGCTAAGCAGGGATGGCTAGAGGACAAAAGTATTTCACTAGCGGTAAGATACAGGAAAGTTAAAGAGAGCTTTGGAGAAAAGAGAACCACTTGTATGAATATCAAGAGCTCAGATGGAAACCTAGTCCTAAGCAAAGAAGGGAAAGCAGAAAGGTGGAAGGAGTATATAGAGGATCTTGAGGATAATATTATGAAAATGGAAGAGGATGTAGATGAGCGCTGAAAGACCTGAGTCGAAACAAGGCCCCAGGTGTAGACAACATTCCATTAGAACTACTGACAGCCTTGGGAGAGACAGTCCTGACAAAACTCTACCATCTGGTGAGCAAGATGTATGAGACAGGCGAAATACCCTCAGACTTCAAGAAGAATATAATAATTCCAATCTCAAAGAAAGCAGGTGTTGACAAATGCAAAAATTATCGAACTATCACTTTGATGTCACGGCTGCTAAATACTAATGTGAATTCTTTACAGACGAATGGAAAAACTAGTAGAGACCAACATCAGGGAAGATCAATTTGGATTCCGTAGATATTTTGGAACACGTGAGGCAATACTGACCCTACGACATCTCTTAGAAGCTAGATTAAGGAAAGGCAAACCTACGTTCCTAGCACTTGTAGACTTAGAGAAAGCTTTTGACAATGTTGACTGGAATGCTCTCTTTCAAATTATGAAGGTGGCAGGGATAAAATACAGGGAGCGAAAAGCTATTTACAATTTGTACAGAAACCAGATGGCAGTTATAAGAGTCGAGGGACATGAAAGGGAAGCAGTGGTTGGGAAGGAAGTGAGACAGGGTTGTAGCCTCTCCCCGATGTTATTCAATCTCTATATTGAGCAAGCAGTGAAGGAAACAAAAGAAAAATTCGGAGTAGGTATTAAAATTCATGGAGAAGTAATAAAAACTTTTGCCGATGACACTAATTCTGTCAGAGACAGCAAAGGACTTGGAAGAGCAGTTGAACGGAATGGATAGTGTCTTGAAAGGAGGATATGAGATGACCATCAACAAAAGCAAAACGAGGATAATGGAATGTAGTTGAATTAAATTGGGTGATGCTGAGAGAATTAGATTAGGAAATGAGATGCTTAAAGTAGTAAAGGAGTTTTGCTATTTGGGTAGCAAAATAACTGATGATGGTCGAGATAGAGAAGATATAAAATGTAGACTGGCAATGGCAAGGAAAGCGTTTCTGAAGAAGAGAAATTCATTAACATCGAGTATAGATGAAAGTGTCAGGAAGTCGTTTCTGAGAGTGTTTGTATGGAGTGTAACCATGTATGGAAGTGAAATGTGGATGATAAATAGTTTAGACAGGAAGAGAATAGAAGCTTTCAAAATGTGGTGCTGCAGAAGAATCCTGAAGATTATATGGGTAGATCACACAACTAATGAGGAGGTATTGAATAGGATTGGGGAGAAGAGAAGTTTGTGGCACAACTTGACTAGAAGAAGGGATCAGTTGGTAGGACATGTTCTGAGGCATCAAGGGATCACCAATTTAGTAATGGAGGGCAGCGTGGAGGGTAAATATCATAGAGGGAGACCAAGAGATGAATACACTAAGCAGATTCAGAAGGATGCAGGTTGCAGTAGTTACTGGGAGATGAAGAAGCCTGTACAAAAGAGAGAGTAGCATCGAGAGCTGCGTCAAACCAGTCTCAGGACTGAAGACCACAACAACAACAACAACTTATATGAACTGGTCATATGAAAATCCCCATATGAAATATTTACATATGGTGTATTGTACATCGACACAAAATACCACAAATTATATTTTTAATAAAAATAGGCATCATCATCATAAGTGGTTTTCTGTTTATATAAACAAACATTACATTCTAAGATACATATCATTTTATAAAAGTCCTCTCTTGCTTCAATGAATAATTTATTATAGGTTGCAAAAGTTAAATTGGATTGCACCTTGCAATTCATTTTCAAACAGAAAATTTCACTTTTCCAATGTTTAGTATTTTGTACAAGCACTTTCACTCTTTTAATGAGATTTAACACTTTTTCTCACCAAGTTGTCCATGCCATCAGCATGTCCAAGTGACAGTTAGAAAGGAAATGCACTGCTGTCAGCTTCCTTGGAAGTGGTTCTCCTCGCCACAGTACATGAAAAAATTAGACAAAGTACCATACTTGAGTACATTCACTTTTACTTCTAATGAAGTCTAAGGAAAAAAATGTTTCACTCTAATGGCAAATGATAGTCATTACTTCATAATTAAATACATTACATAGTTCTCATAACATCACAATAATTAGCACTAACATTGACTATAGTACAAAAGGTGGGGACAAATAAAACTTTTAAAATTAAGTGCATATTACACTACAAAACATCACTCTAGCTCATAAATCTGTCCAAAATGGTTTAAACATGAAAGATTTGGGTTTCTTTTCCATTTACAAACTCACTCAAAGGCCAAGACCTGGTTTGCAATTCACATCATTTATGGACTCATCATCTTGATGTCCAAAATACGTACATTACCTCTAGCAAAAACTCAAAATGTGCAGTAGATAGATATACTAATCATTACAATATGAAAAAGAATAGTCACTATGACATAACTTAACTACCACTAAAATGAAAACTCTTTGATCCAGTCATTGTCCTACTTCTCCACCCAACTCTGAGTACTACTGCCATTAAACTAGAAAATTAAGTCTGCACAAAATCACAAAATGTTACCAAATTGTTGACCTTTTTAGAATATTCACATCACTCTAGCACCACAGTTATCAGTTAATCAGCAAAATTACTTTTCTTCATTCGAGTACTACCACTTTAAGCTCATAATTCCTAAGAAAAAATAGAAGTTTTTGATAGGCTACGGATCCAATGATGCAGCATTATATGACTAATATGTCACTAATGTATTTCTCTTTCTGTTAAGCTCCCATTACTGATCAGTCAAGATTATCACTTAGAAAAACTATTATTTCACTGTATTCCATCAAATTGCTTGAGATTCTAGTCTGAATGGCGATATACATACAAATCTTGCTTTTTTCCCCAGAAACATTACTCCAGGTAACTAAGTTTAAATTTTTATTTCCTTAATGTTAGACAAGGCTGTACCATGACACACTTCTGTAAGTAGATAGTTATCTCAATACACTGACTTTGCTGAACACAAACATTTCTATTATACCACAATTAATATTAAGACCTAGTATTCGAGATGGTTTATGCTGCATATGGCCTCTGCTGCTGCACCAAGTTATACTAACTTCACACATAAGCTGATTACTCCAAATGTTAATTACAGTTTTCAGATAATCTGCACCTTCTCCTCCACATGTGCTATTTACCTTACCCCTTTGACAGAAATTCTTTAACCGTGGTACGAATTTACATTCAACATATTTTGTAACACCAGAATCCCTTTCTTCCTTGCTCTTATGATTCCATTACTTATCACTAACACAACATAATATATACAAAGATAACACTGGAGAAACCTTTTCCGAAATATTCCTATACTAAAGTATCCTTCTGTACAAAATCACATGAAAGTCAAAGATAGAATGTTTCTGATTCACTTATCAACTACATATATCATAGGAGAAGAGTTTTCCTGCCTCAGGAAACGAAAAATTAGACAAAAGGCTGGGGTAAGCACTATCACCACATAATGAATCCAACACAGAGTGTCGAACCCTCTACTTGTTTGTAGGTCTTACTTTTGTCTCGATGCACACTCCATTCTCCTAACAAAATCGATACTACCCAAGCTCAGAAACGGTTTAAACTGTTGTGGGTCAATACTCAATCATCTAATTGGCAATACATAGTGTTTCAGATCAATAATATTCTTTAATCAAAAAATCCTGTTAGTCTTTGAGTAAGCCAATTCATAAGAGTTGTCGTGGGCAATGCGTACCACTCTGAAAGGACCATGATACATATGCGAAAACTTCTTAATCTTCTCATTTACTTTGCTATATTTTTCTTTGGTTTTCATGAGGACAAGGTTGCATATTCTGAAACTTGCTGGTTTCACTCCTTTGTCATTCCTTCTCTTCCTTCCTGCTGCTTTCTTTTTCATCATCTCGTTAGTCAATTTGATCTTTTTGTCTTACCTGAGGGAAATCCACTTCTGCTCTCATGATGTTGCAGGGTTTCTCATTGAGCATAAGTTCATATGTGGCATATCCTGTTGATTTGTTCCATAAAATGTGGATAATATTTTCAAAATGTCGAATTTGACTGCCCAAGCAGTGTGTTTCTTACTACAGTAAGTCCTTCACAGTCTATTAATTTCCTTCATAACCCTTTCACTCTTGTTACCGTGTGGAAAATAGGTAGAAATCTTTGTTTTATCTTGTGTACTGCCATACAGTGTTCAAACCTCTCTGAAATAAATTGTGGGCCATTGTCAGACAAAATTGATTTTGGTACCCCTACATTGCAAAAGTAATCAGATGTCAACTACTCCATTACAGTATTAGTATTTGCCTTCTTAATTCGATACAGTTTTACATATTTTGAGAATGTGTCCAAAACAATGAAAATATACTTTCAACCTCCTGTAGATGGAGGCAATGCTCCTAGAAGGTCAACTGCTATAACCTCTATAGGTTCACTAGGAAGGTCAGACTGCATTAAGCCTTTTGATGTCACACCAGTTGTCTTTACTCTCTGACATTTATCACATCTTTCTAGTCTCTCCTTAACCCTTCTCCACAAGTTGTTAAATGTTACTTTCTCCTGTATCTTAGCTACTATTTTCCTGATCCCATAATGTTCAGAACTCTCATGCAAGTAGTCAATAAATTTATCAACATGTTGGTCAGGAAAGCTTAACTTCCAGTCCTGATCATTCAGATTTTTCCTCCTAAAAAACAACCCTTTGTGTATAGTATAGTACTGTTTCACCTTTGGAATGTAGTAATACTGTTTAACCAACCTTAAATTTGTACCCTCATTCTGCTACCTTCTCATTTGCTTGCAAATTTTTCTAAGTTTCTTGTCCTTCACTCCCTGCAAATAAAGGAACCTTACTTGTTCTTCATAGTTCTCACTACTGTCAGTATCCTTCTTCCCTGTTGGCAACCTAGATAACACATCAGGCACAATATTGTTTTACATACCTTACCTCCAAATCAAATTGGTGGAAATACAAAGCCCACCTAGTTAACCTGGTGTGTTTCAGCCTGCACTTCTGAAGGTAATTCAAAGCCTTATGATCTGTATACGCTATGGTCTTATGTCTCAGTAAATAGTACTCAAACTTTTGAAATCCAAATTTAATTGCCAAAGCCTCTAACTCTGAAATGGAATAGTTTTTTTCCATGTGGTCGTAATGTTCTACTAACAAAAGCAATGGTTTTGTGTTCAGCCCCCATCTCAATTGGAAAATTTCTATCCCCAAACCACAAAAACTTGCATACAGAAAGTCAGTGAAATTCCTTTTTCAAACTCTGAGATGCATCTTCTGACTCCTCTGTCCAATCCCACACCACATTCTGTTTCAACAAAACACCAAGGCAAGTATAGTTAAATCACATCTGATGTGAACTTTCGGTAGAAGCCATACAAGCCATATGTAGCTTTAAGATCCTTCTTGTTCTTGGGGTGTGGGAAATCTGCAATGGCAGCAAACTTTTCTGCATCAGGATGTATACCTTCCTTGTTAATCCTGTGACCCAAAAATGAAATTTCCTTCTTTACAAATTCAGATTTACTTAATTTTAGTTTTGTACTTCATCTATACATAGCCCTCAGTACAACACTTACCTTCATGTAAAAATGCTGTACATGGCCTAGATTCCTTGGCCAAACTGATATTCCAATAGCCACAAGTCAAATCAAAAGGAGTCTGAAACTTACACTCATGGAACTTTTGCAAAATGTCGTCTATGTTAGCTGGTGTATCACTCGCCCCTACAATGATTTCATGTAACTTGTTGGCATCCAGAACCAACCTGACTCCACCATTCTTCTCCTTTACAACCACATGTGGGTTATTATACCAGCTGGTTGACCTTTTAATAATCCCCCATGAGACCATCTTTTGGATTTCTTTTCTCTCCGCTTCCTTTTCTGAAAATGGAATAATATATTTTTTTCTGAAAAATGGTTCATGATCCTTAAATTTTAATTTGCACTCAAAATCTTTTACCAAACATGGGCTGTCTGAAAATGCCTTACTGGTGCTTTTAATTCCTCCCTTTGATTATCTGCAACATCTCCAAGATCCTCAACTCCCTTTATTATTTCCAACCTTACTCTCTCCTCCTCCTCGTCCTCAGTAACCTACCCAGTAGTCAAAACTCCTAATGGCAAATCTAATTCAGATTGCACACACTTGCCCATCCCTTCCCAAAATGATACTTCCTACCTACTTCTATTGCACTTAAAATTAAACTTACCACTAGCAAAATCAATATTTATGCACCATTTGTACAAGAAATGAGTCCCAAAAATTACATCAATGCTGAGATTTCAAATCACCAAGAAATTGCACTCCTACAGCTATCCTGCCTATTCTAGTTAATTGTACCTATCATTTCACACTCCTTGATAGCTTACCAGTTGCATTAATAATTTTTATTCCAGAAACATGCATCACTACTATACCCTCTGTGTTCTTAATAGAGCCAAAAAATGCCTGTGAAGTGCCATTCAAGTCACTACCACTGTCCAGTAAACACTTAACATGTATACATTGTACACTTGCTGTTATCACAGGGTGCCACACTTCCTTTTCACTTACTATGTGATCTTCTTCATACAACAAATTCTCAATAGTCCTTTCCCTGGAAAAACTATCATCCTGCTTACCAAAACAATTATCAGACACAGTAAAATGACAGATAGCATGGGTCTCATCCTCATTACCACTCTCAAACTCTAACTCTTCATTAAGCCTAATATTATCCTCCTTTATTCTTTTTTTACTTAACACATTGCCATAATTATAAATTCAAATACCTCATCCTCATCACTGCTGGATTTGTCACTGCTATCATCATTACAGCTACTGTCAGAACCAGACCCACTGTCACTTTCGTTCTCCTCAAATACTTGGCTAATTAGTTGACCCTTGTTTCCATTTTTGGACCACAAAGCAAAACACCTGAATTTCTCATGTTCTCTTAAAAATTTACCATCCATTTTTATACTTTGGACATCCTGAGCAACAGCAACGCACTCTGTTTCATCACTTAGTTTTATTATAGTAACTTCCTCCTCTCCTTTTACAGGATAAACATAGCAACATGCACCATCATTCAACATCTCACTAGAATTAGAATTTACTCTTGTCTTGCTACTATCATTTACATTACCCTTGACTGTGATTACACCACATTTATATACATGTGGATCTTCATGACTACCTGCTCTAGTGTAATCTGAAACTGGAGCATTACATAGTTTAAATGGTTTGATCCAGAATTGCCATCTTCTCCTCCATTTCTATACCTCAAATTTCTACTAGAACTAGTTCTGTTCATCCTATGTACCTGAAACACTCTCCCTGATTGATTATTATCTACAAAATTCCTCCTACAATCTTCCACTGAGGGCTTCACCTCTCCATTTTATCAACACAATTCAAAAAATCACTAATATTACCCCTAGGGGCAAGTACAAACAATTCTCTAACTTTCTGAGGCAACTTAGTTTCTAACTCTATAATTACTAATTCACCACCTATCTCTTTGTCCACATATTTCAGTTTGCTTATCCAAAACTGAAAGAAACCTTTCACACTACCCTTTCTAGAGTTAAATCTCTCTCCTGCTCAAAATTCTCTGTTGCAGCTCTTTGGACCAATACCGGTACCATGTGGATAGATTCACACATTAAGAAGCACAGACAACTCTACATGCAAAAGGGATTGACGCCCCATTTGTCGTTCCGTAGGCGTACTGTGTTTCAGTCATTGTTGCCTGTTGCCACAAGTATACGACCTTCATCTTTATATTATTCTAAGTGGGACAAGCAACTGCCAAGTAATTGGAGAAGTATACTGCGAGTGTAAACCCCAAGCCCTCAAGGTCAGTAACACTGTCAGAAGTCTGCGATACTTTAAATCTGACATTAGAGACTTTTCGTCCAGTGACATTTGCGCTAGCTTATCAGTATCGCAGAAATGCTGTACCTTCTGCAGTAAAAGGTGGAACATATTGTCTCTTATCCCACATTTACTTTGTATCCCTTCCTCATGGAAGTGATGGAAAGATAAAACAGCTTATGTCATGCTAATTTGGCTTAACAACAAGTCAAGGGCAACTCTTTTTTAAATACTGGGACCCTATAGTTTTAAAAATTTGTTTGTCCTTCACCTGATCCTTCTGATACAGTTTCTGTTGCTGTCTGTACTTACAATGAGAGGCACTTTTCTTGTCCTGTAATAGCGTTGCACGGAATCTAGCAATCTGCACATTCTGATACTCCACAAGCTTTTTCTAGACACAAATAACTAGACTTAATTTAACTTCTTAATTGTCAAAGCAGGTCTGTGTTGACGATTTATATGAATCTGGCACTGATATATCGAGAGTTGAAATTGCTGCTTCTGTGCCATAGGATTGTTTTACAGTTTTAGATGTCAGGTTTCTCTTTATCGTCAGTTGAGGTGGTGGGATTATGGAAGTGTCCGATTCCACCCGCCTCCTTGCCGCGTGACGTAAGGGTGTTGTTTGTAACATCATTACAGCGCGGAGTTTATTGGTTGGTTGTGTTTGTAGATGCCACCTTGTTGTGTTTGATAGTCACCCTGGTAGTCTATGTGTATGTGCTTAGTGTAAAGTGTTGTATTGGGTTTATTTGAGCTTGGGTTTAGGATGTAAGCATAAGAATTTCGGTGTTAGAATGGAAAATTTTAGATCTTAAGTGTGCTGCCTAAAAAGAAAATGCTATAGGACAGGCTGAATAAAAGTATGCTGTCTGTCCTGTTTGTTGGCCAGTACAGGGAGAAGGACTTCTAAGTGCAAAGCAGGCAGTACTGACATTTTTAGGTTGTACCAAGAAGGCGAACACTATGAACAAATGTTCCAACAGTAATTAAACTTTATTCTAGATAATTAATTCCTCTTTTATTGCTATTTGTCGGTAATTGTCTCATCACTATTTACTGCCTGAGGCTAACATAAGGTTATTGACACAAGATCAGATGCTGATACTACACCCATCTGCAGAGATGCATGTCACAACTGTAATGTGGTGTGTAATGTCATGGTGAGGGTGGATGTTTTTGAGTCTGTCTGTGTTTGTAGATGGTGTGATGTAGTATTTGGTGCCGTTATCTCATGCTGGATGTTTGTTGTTGAGTTGTTTGACATGAACTGATTGTTTCAGATAGGTATTGGAAGAATTTGTGCTGGCATTCTGATGAGTTACTTTGGATTTGCATAGTATGGCTGATGGATTCAGAGTTAAATTTTTCTTTGTTCTTCATTTGTGTATAAGATACAGATATTTATGAGTAGGTGATTGCATGTTGCAATGGGTGACTATATGATGGTTGTGTTTGAGTTCCTACAGTTAGCTGGACTGATGGTGAACAGTTTTGGATTTTTACTTCTTTTCTCTCTCTCTCTCTCTCTCTCTCTCTCTCTCTCTCTCTCTCTCTCTCTCTCTCTCTGTGTGTGTGTGTGTGTGTGTGTGCGTGTGTGTGTGTGTGTGTGTGTGTGTGTGTGTGTGTGTGCGTGTTTGGAGGGGGGCGGTTAAGTACTTCTGTGTTTTTTGTTTTATATTCTGTATATGGTATGAGTTTCTTGACTATAGTTGTTTCTGTATATTGAAACTGGTGATGTATTTGTAAATTAGTGATGATGCAACTTTCCATAATTTTCAAGTGTTCCTTGTTAGAGTGTCATAATTGTGTTGGATTGTGTTTGGTAGGTATCATGGCTATTGATGTACCATCGTTGTAAGAAATCATTTCTGGAGTTAGTCATGTGAGCATGGTTTCATTTGTTGTATTGTGGACTTTGTTTTAGACAGAGTAAGTGAAAGTGTGGATAATGGATTTTAGAATTTGAGATGTGGTTTTTTGTACAGTGGGTTTCATATTTTGATGCCATGTTGGTCAAGTGAAATTTATGTCATCGAGTTTTGAAGTTGTATGCCAGTTCACAGTATCTAGGGCTTTGTTTGAGCTATACGGTTGAAGTAAAATTCACAACACAATGTTTTAGAGTTGTATGTTTTTTCCTGGTATGGAGGGCTTTTTTGGAAATACATAGGTCAGGTGAACATTGTGGTGTTAAGTTTCTGAGCTGTGTATGGGTTATTGGTATTGTGGGCTTCATTTGAGATTTATAGACCATGCAAAAGTTACAACACACATAGTTTTCGTTTTTGCAATTCGTTTGTGTTAAATTTTAAGGATTTTGTGCACTTGATTATTGGGTGAATATTTGTTTTGTAGTGATATCATTGTTCTTACTGTCATATATTTCATTTGTCCCCACCAGGAACCCTCTTCTTCATTCACTAGCCTTTTCAGTTTCATTCTGTTGCTGGTGTTAAATATCACATGTTATTCATGTTTGCTCGCTGGTGTAATGACTTCGTGGTCACCATATTGTACATTTCTGAAATGGATGTGTACACCACGTTGATGACATTACTACTTAAAACACGTGATTCAAGTCATGACCTTCAGTTATGCCACTTTACTTTTATAATAGTTACAGCAGAGATCCCTTTATATAGACTCATTTTGCTTTTCGGATATGGTTTGTGTGTGTTTTGAACACTTAAAAATAATACTATGTTCCAAGGATCATTGGTCCGCTTCTATCAAAATGGTGTATTTTACGTAGGTGGATCCTTTAGTTATAGCAAGATGGGAGAACGAAACATGTGCACATTGAACGTGGTGAGAAGTATGTGCAGTTCGCACCTGGCCACAGATGCCTAACTCCAACAATGCTGCAAACATGCAATAAGTATGTACCATCTGATGATGGTGATACAAAACAAGTCATGGTAAATAAAGATTAAAAAATAATGCAAAAGGTGGCCAGTTGCAGTAATTTATGGAAACCTTTATTCATCACACTCACATTGTCCCACATATATAAGGGATGGACCTTAAAGTTTTAAAATTGTGTTGGCTCCTGTCAGAATATATTAGTAGGAAAATAACAGAAAACCTTTGCGGCTGTTGTTGAATGCTTTCATGAGCCTTTGGAAGATTGAGTGACAAATGATTACTATGTTTTGTTCTAAAATTTTATTATAATAACTTAGTGGCTGACAAACAACTGGTATCACAGGGTTGTTGGTTGTATACAACATTCCACATACTTAGAGTGAACAACAGCTGCACACACAATGCAAGTGCAGCACAACATACATTCAGATTATTTTTATTGTTGTCTTTGTCAGCATCAGTGGGAAGTTCATCAGTGGGGGTGGTGGACAGGGTAACAGTTGGCTCTCCCCTTTCCGTATCCTACTACCCCAGAGAAAGTTGTGTGGTGCCTAAAAGTCAGACATTATAGTGAGCACATTGCTGCCATCCAGATAGCACCCTGGGCCACGGGGTGTACAGGAAGAAAACGCACACCAATCTGTATTTGCAAGTGGATAGCTGCCACCACCCTGTACAGAGGAATGGGGTGCTAAAAACACTGGTGCACAGGGCATGCACCATCTCTGATGCAGAGAGTCTGCCCCAAGGACTGGAACATCTCAAAACTGTATTCCAGAAAAATGGGTACTTGGAATGGCAGATCAGATGTGCTATCCACCCTTTCTCTACAGTACAGCATGTGGAGATGGAAGAAGTCACGGAGAAAGAGATAGCCACTGCCTATATATTGTATAATGGTGCACTATCAGGGAAAATAGGATGAATATTGAGGAAACACCGAGTAGGAACTGTCTTTTGCCCACCAAATAAAATGCAAGCATTATTGGGAAGCGTAAAAGACGATCTCGGTTTGCGGAAGGCTGGCATATACCAGATTACGTGTCAATGTGGGAAGACTTACATTGGACATACAGTGCACACCATTGAAGATCATTGCCGAGAACATCAGAGGCACACTCGATTTGGGCACCCCAACAAGTTGGCGGTCACATGACTGTTCATCTGAAAATCACAAAATGGACTACCAACATACCAGGATCTTGGCACAGACATCTAAATACTGGGACAGCATCGTTAGAGAGGCTATTGAAATTCATACCAGGCAGAGACTCATCAACCGAGATTGCATCTACAATCTCTGCAGGGCATGGGAACCAGCATTGAGTCTAATTAAAAAGACACTCAGCAAAGGAAACAAACAGGCGACTAGGGCAGACGTGGCAATTACACCGACACCACCACAGACGCCAACGCCAGTGTCTCACCAACCACTGATGCGCCGGTGGGGACCATGGAGAGAATGCCTTGTGAGGGGAGGGGATTTAAAATGGCCGCCTGCCCTCATGAGCTCAGTTCGTCAGCACACATGACGATGCCGACATGTTCAAAATGTTCAAATGTGTGTGAAATCTTATTGGACTTAACTGCTAAGGTTATCAGTCCCTAAACTTACACACTACTTAACCTAAATTACCCTTAGGACAAACACACACACCCATGCCCGAGGGAGGACTTGAACCTCTGCCGGGACCAGCCACACAGTCCATGACTGCAGCACCTTAGACCGCTCGGCTAATCCCCCGTGGCTGCTGACATGTCTGATCGGCGAAATATTGTGCTTGTTGGACACTATGGACTCAAATACACCCATGGACTGTTCAAGCAAGAAATACACTAGGAGAAACTGAAGAATCACATGAAAATTTCTGCTGGATAGTGACTTGAACCTGCATTTCTCTCTTATTGTGAGAAAATATTCCATTTAGTTTTGGGTTTGTCATCAGATGTTAATATCAAGCAATCCAAACATGAATGGGATGAAGAAATACTGAATATTCATCTGTCCTGGAAAACTCATCAAAGACTCACTGTGCATCTGTTTAGAATAATCAAGAAATGGAAAATCCAGGATGGAATGTAATGAAATGAAATCATGTGGCTAGGGCCTCCCGTCAGGTAGACTGTTCATGGGTGCAGGTCTTTCGAGTTGACGCCACTTCGGTGACCTTCGCGTCGATGGGAAGAAAATGATGAAGATTGGGACACCACAACATCAGTCCCTGAGCAGAGAAAATCTCCGACCAGCCGGGAATAGAACCAGGACCCAGAAGACTGCCATTCTGTCGTGCTGACCATTCAGCTACTGGGGGCAGATGTGGAATGTAATAATATTGTGAAAAGCAGAGTTGCTACTCACCATATAGTGGAGATGCTGAGTTGCAAATAGGCACAATAAAAAGCTTTTTGCCAGTAAGGCATTCATCAGGATTAGACGACAAATACACACATACACACTCATGCAAATGCAAATAACACACATGACTGATGTCTCAAGCAACTGAGGCCACACTGTGAGGAGCAGCACCAGTGCATGATGGGGGTGGTGACTGGGTGGGGTAAGGAGAAGGCTGGGGTGGGGAGGGGGATGGATAGTAGGGTAGGGGTGGTGGACAGTGACATGCTGTTGGGGAGTGCACAGGGATGAGGTGGATAGAGGGTAGGGCAGCTATGTGTAATTGGGAAGTTAGATGGATGGCAGCATAGAGGGAGGAGGGTGGGGGAGGGATAGCGGGAAAGGAGAGAAGTTAAAAGACTGTGCGATGGAGGAATGAGGGCTGTGTAGTGTTGGAATGGGAACAGAGAAGGGGTTGGATGGGAGAGGACAATGACTGACTAACTTTAAGGCTAGGAGGGTTATGGGAATGTAGATATATTACAGGGAAATTTCCCACCTGTACAATTCAGAAAAGCTGGTTTTGGTGGGAAAGGTCTATATGACACAGGCTGTGAAGTAGTCATTGAAATGAAAGATGTCATGTTTGGCAGTGTGCTTGTTTCTTGGCCACAGTTTGTTGGTGACAATTCGCGCAGACAAACTGCTTATTGGTCATCATTCCCACATAGAATGCAGCTAAGCTTGTAGATCACATGACTGGCTTCACAGGTAGCCCTGCCATTGATGGGATAGCTGATGTTTGTGACCTGACTGATTTAAGTGGTGGTGGGAGGATGTATAGGACAGGTCTTATATCTAGGTCTATTACAGGGGTATGATCCATGAGGTAAGAGGTTGTGTAGAGATGGATGAATATACTGTGTAGGTTCTGTGAACAGCAGAATGCCACTTTCGGAATGGTGGGAAGGATAGTGGGCAGAACATTTCTCATTTCAGGACACAAGAAGAGGTGGTCGAAACCCAGCGGAGGATGTAATTCAGTTGCTCCAGTCCTGGGTGGTGCTGAACTACGAGGGGAATGCTCCTCTGTGGCTGGATGGTGGGACATTGGGAGGTCGTGGGAGACTGGAAACGTAAGGCTCAGGAGATTTGTTTTTGTGCAAGGTTGGGAGGATAATTACAGTTTGTGAAGGCTTCAGTGAGACCCTCAGCATGCTTTGAGAGGGACCGATGAAGATACAACTAACATGAGTGGCTAGGCTCTGTGGAAGGGACTTTTTGATATGGAAGTATATTTGGCTGAATATTTGTGGCAGTCTTTTTGTTGTGCCTATCTGCATCTCTGTTATATGGTGAGTGGCAACTCCCCTTTTCATGATATTGTTATGTTTAGAATAAGGTATAATGAGACAATTATAACACATTCAGCTAATGATACACAGCTTCTTATTTGTCATGTGTTCAGTTCTTTTTCCTTGATTCTTTCCACACATCACTTCTCCTCTGCTTGTGACTTCAGATTGATCAATCTGTGAGAGTATATAATGGGCTATGAAAATGAACACTTATTTACAACCGTTCCTTCTAGATATGATCAGTTTGGTTTGACCTTTTGTATATGATGTGATCTTGAAGAAATAAAACAAGCAGAAGTAGCAACAATTATGATCAGTGTTTGATTTGCAAAAAATAAAAATTAAAAAATAGAGGTACCAGTACTGTGACCTACCAGAGAGCATTTTTTTAAATTAATGTCTTAAAAAATTATTTCATTACTTTTTTTGATCTGAGGTATTGGTATGGTATACCATCACAAATCAAGCACTGGTTATAACAACAAAAGCAATTGTTTTCTTTGCAATAGTGACACCAGTAACTTTACCTGAATTGCTTTGTCATCTCACAGCAATAAAAAAGGAAGACTCATGAATGAGATTTTCACTCTGCAGCGGAGTGTGCACTGATATGAAGCTTCCTGGCAGATTAAAACTGTGTGCCCGACTGAGACTCGAAGTCGAGACCTTTGCCTTTCGCGGGCAAGTGCTCTACCAACTGAGCTACCAAAGCACGACTCACACCCGGTACTCACAGCTTTACTTCTGCCAGTATCTTGTCTCCTACCTTCCAAACCTTACAGAAGCTCTCCTGCGAACCTTCCAGAACTAGAGCACTTGCCCGCGAAAGGCAAAGGTCCCGAGTTCGAGTCTCGGTCAGGCACACAGTTTTAATCTGCCAGGAAGTTTCAGGAAGATTCATGTTTGATAATATCATGAAGATGATAATTGCCACTCACCACATAGTGGAGATGCTGATTCGCATATAGGGATAACAAAAAGACTGTCAAACAAAGCTTTTGGCCAATCAGGTCTTCATTAGAATCAGACAGCACACACACAAACACAACACACACACACACACACATATGGCCACAGTCTGTGGCTGCCAAGGCAAGACTTTGAGCATCATGCACTGCTGCTTGCAGTCTGGCTGAGGCTGTGGCCATGTATGTGTGTGTTTGTGTGTGAGGTATGTTTACACACACACACACACACACACACACACACACACACACACACACACACGTGTGTATGTGTGTGTGTGTGTGTGTGTGTGTGTGTGTGTGTGTGTGTGTGTGTGTGTGTGTGTGTGTGTGTGTGTGTGTGCGTGTGTGTCGTGTTTGATTCTGATGAAGGGCTGTTTGACAGTCTTTTTGTTGTACTTATCTGTGACTCAGCATCTCCATTATGGATTTGTTATAATGACCTGTTTTATATGTCTTTTATCAGTTATGTCCTTGCTCACCACAACCACTCAAAGAGACTAATAACAGAAATTGATCTCATGAATTTCTGTGTGTTGGAGGAACAGGGAGGTAGAGGGATCTGCTAGTATAGATTTATCATAGACCAGTATAACAGAATTTAAAAATTATTTCAAAGTAATCAATGAAATCAAAATATTTTTTGATTGGCTCTGTATGGTATCTGAACCCTGTCACATTCATCTTTTGTCATAATATATTCGGTTACATTAATAAAAAATTTTGAGTACACGACATGAAAGCCCCACGTATAACGGGCAGTCAAATGAAAACAAGACTAATGGAAGAAGTAAGTTAACTGTGTATTATTTAAAAAGTAATCACCATGGTTGTGAATACATTTATGCCACTGTGAGACAAGATGGTCAATCCCTTCGCAGAGAAATGTTTGGGGTTGCCTACGGAACCATGGTTGTACCCATGTGTGCGCCTTATGGTGTGAAGCAAATGGATGGCCAAGAACTTCTTTCTTCAGGGCTTCAAAAATATGGAAATAACACGAGGAGAGATTGAGACTGTATGGAGGCTGTGTGAAGGTTTCTCAGACAAAACTATGCAGCATAGTTGAAGCAACCTGCCAACGAAACACCTGCCAAGGTGTACACTGCAGAAATTTCGCTGGCAGACCCTTACATATTCTCCATAAAGTCACAGTCTCTGCTCATGTGATTTCCATATTTTAAACCCCTGAAGAAAGACATTCATAGCTGACCTTTTGATTCAGATAATGAAGTGCATGCCTGAATAGAATAATGTTTCCGGAGGCAACTGCAAACATTTTTCCACAAAGACATTGACTACCTAGCCTTACAGTGGAATAAATGTGTTAACAACTATGGCCATTGCTTCTGTATTAATGACTAGTTTACTTACTTTTTTTCAGATGTTTCATATTATTTTGACTGCCCTTGTATGCCACTGCTACTAAGTTTGCTTTTGTTGATCTGTGTACGTTTTACGCAAGTGCTCTATTACTATTTTATAGCATTTTATTTCTTATAATACCATGTTCCTCTCAGAGACTTGCAGCTGTGTGCTGGGTTAAAGATCTCGCTAAGTTTCATATGTTTTTGGAATCCAGCTAGCTTATCTGCAGAGCTAAAGCAATCAACAGTAACTTCATGAACACTGATTAACATGAGCCATTTGTGATCTGAGAACCTTATACTCACTTATTTGAGGTGGATTCAGCAGAAGACATGCTTCTACTGCACAGATGAGGAACTTGAAATTTAGGAAGTTGGAATAATTCAATTTGCTAAACTCTGCTCCTCAGATAATGTTTTTATTTCTTTTTTATACTATGCTGTTACAAGGTGCAGCACATTTACATAAAGCACCAAATTCTTATTTAGGTGATGTTTCAGTAAAGTTAATTATTCATCAGTTTATTTGAGTTCTGCTAATGGCAATGGTATAGTTAATTTTTCACTGTACATGTTCTTTTAAGATAAATCTGTAATTTACTTTATTCAGAAGCCATATGGTCAGAAACATACTGTGAGGTAACAATTGTTTATTCCCAGAGTGACATAAATTATTTGAAGGCCCTCATTTCACTCTTTCAGTAAACATTTTATTATTTGTGAAAAGTCATTAACTAAAAAGTTATTCGTAATTAAAGTCTCCACCACCCATAAAATAATATTATTATTTGTACCTTTCAGTATGTTTATAAAATCATAAATCTATTTGTAATTTTCTTGTTCTAATTTTTCTAAACTGGAAAATAGCTTCGGTTATCAGAGTAATTTGACAATTAAGAAAGGAGGAAAACTACTATCCTGTGGAATTTACAAGAGTTTCAGTAAATTCCCATGGCAGTGTGCATGGTATGAATAAAATAATCCACCCAACTTTATTTATTTCCCAATCATCTATCACATAGATAAACCTAATTATTACCTGCTTCCTCATTATGTCATTGCCACTAATTTTGATGTTGTTCTTTTTATATAGCATAAGGAATTTAGATCCTAGTAATTGATACAGTAACTTCTCCATGGCAGAGTCATGATTAGCTAATTTCATCTTAATGTCTCAATGTAAAAATTCATAGTGTGCACTCATCCATTCCACATTTCAATGTCAAAGTAACTAATATGAGGAGATCTTACTGTTACAGTCACTCAGTATGATTATTTCATGAACTTGGTTGTAAAATCTGGCTGTAGTCGTCCATGTAACTATTCTGTGTTAAATTGCTAGTAAGGCTCCAGTGACTGAGTTCTTTCAAATGATATTTTCTGAAGATTTACATTTTGGTGGACTTGAATATGTTTACAGTTCATCCAGTGTAGTAGCTCACTTTGTTTATTTGAACTATAAAAGTAATTGATAGCAGAAGTTAATCTTCTTCATTATGTGTTTTGGCACTAAGAAATGTGAAGTAATGTCAAGTTTAAATCACTGCTTTCATGTCAAGCATTGAAACATTAGATTACATCCCCCACCAATTTCAGAGAGTGAGACTTCAAAAGTGTAGAATTACCAAAGTATACCAGCAATATAACCAAGTCAGTAATGTTACATAGTTTGTTTAGATTTTCACTGGGCAACTGTAGAGTCCGCAATGATGAAGAAAAGCTTCCTAATGATGCACTAAACATAAAATGTGGCTACTCATACAACTAAGTAGAGAGGAATGCACATAAAAAAAGCATTTTGTAAGCAGCTTCCTTTCCAACTGGAAAAACAAGTTGCCCAAAACTGCAATACTAAATGCTATACTGTACAGTGTGCTCATTGATACATGAAGTGTTTGTTTCTATTTCAGGAAGTGAACAAATCATATGAGGAAAGAGTCAATTTTGTAAAGATTTCTATTCTTCATATACATGATATGCCTGTAAGAGTTACTGTTAAGTCAATTAAAAGTTCATCAGGCTGTAGCAGTCACTGCCAAATGTAGATGTTGTCGTGTAGTGGAGGAATGTTGGACGTGAATGAAAACTGTCATGATGCACCATATTAAAACTCGACCGAGATCTTCAAGTGTTTTATTATTCGCAGTTACAGTACCGTGTTCCTCTCGGCCTGCGTCACAGGATCCCACAAAGCTGAGGATACTACTCTGCTGTCTGCAAAGCAGCTTGGCACAGAATGGCTACCTCAGTGACCCATGCAACATACTGTGGTGTGCCGGCCTCATATGGCCGCGGTGTTATGATGACATCAGGATGCATCGGCAGCCGACTCAGTGGCCCCCATCCCTGTTGCCTCAGTGCTGCTCGCTGGGAGCTGCAGGGTGGCCCGCTGCAGGCTTCTTCACCACAGTGGTTAAGGTCGCGACAACAACAAGCGCCCGCAATCCAACAGCCAAATCTGTGGTCCTCGCCTCAGAATGCCTCCCATGTGTATTGGGAGTCAACGAGACTGCCCACGGTAGTGAGCCATGGAGTGGCCGGCCGCTGGCTGGCTACGGACCCCGCGTTGGCCTCAGAGGGTCAAACCAGCGACCCATTGCGGATAGAAACGCTGGTGCTCTGTCTGCTGCTGTGTGTAGCTGGTGGTGTGACATGCCCCACCGTCCAGGAGAGGTGCCACACTTGAATGACTCTCGTTAGAAAACCGGCACCTATTTATATGTGGCTGTGAGCCTGTGTTTTGCTGACCCGCCTGAGTGACATACTCATAACACCTAGGTGACTAACGCCATGCAAACTGCTGTGTTTACTCTTTTCAGCGGTTCGAGATCCCTGTGGCCTCCACTCTACTTCACATTTGTATCTTACTGTCAACAGGCCCATGCCAGGCTGCAACTTGTGCACTCAGAAATATTGCACCAAATCTAACTTTTAAATCAGAAAGACCCGGTCCCTGGGTCAACTTCTAATTACTCTTAAGCTTGTTTAGGTTGGCATGCACTTATGACATTTACTACTACTATTAGAAAACTTATATGTGTTCTAGTGATCTTAAAACACATGCCATGAGACAAAACGTAAAAATTCCTTACTGGATGACCACTCCACTTAATGCCCAATCAACCCCTTACCTACCCGTCTTATGCTCTCGTTATCCAATCCACTGGAATTTGGACTACTGATGGTTCCCTTTTGGAATCGGCTCCCCACCTAATCAGAATGGAAACAATACACAACAAAGCTAAGGCTGTGATGGCACTTGGCACAGAGGTGCTCAAAACGAACTTGCCGTTGCCTTTACCTATATTGAGTGACATGCTGCACAAGCTGTTCGGCTGATATGTACCCCTCTTGCTCTGAAATGAACTGGTTTACGGATCTCAGCAGACCTGACTGCAGAGTTTGATCTAATAAGGTCAGATTCTGTCTAGGCAAAAACTCTAAAGTTGCTTCTAGCCAGTACAGCTGTAGCTGTGTAACATTCAATTACGTGACTCCTAAAATTGACGCTGACAGATGGAAGGTTGGTCCTATTATGCTACACACAGTTCCATTGATTAAAATTCCGCTCTCCTCAAGCTCTGTAAGTTTCGCTTCTGCAAATACTCCCTGCTCAAAACAACTTGCTACTACTATCAAGCCTGCCGCAGTGGCCCTGCGGTTCTAGGCGCTTCAGTCCGGAACCATGGGACTGCTACGGTCGCAGGTTCGAATCCTGCCTCAGGCATGGATGTGTGTGATGTCCTTAGGTTAATTAGATTTAAGTAGTTCTAAGTTATAGGGGACTGGTGACCTAAGATGTTAAGTCCCATAGTGCTCAGAGCCATTTGAACTACTATCAGATTTTCATAGGTGGAAAAGATCCAATTCATCCCAACCCATTACAAGTTCAATTGTGGCTCCATGATGTCTCTTGGACAGTCTATTTCTTTCCTCCTGGATAAAAATACTTGTCATCTCGGCGTACAGGCTCTTAACGGCAATATGTCCTCAGTTTTTACTTCTACAAACTTGCTCATCGCCCCCCTTTTCTGTGACTTGATTACAGGTATCGCCACCACCCTTCATCCCTCTTCAAAAAGACTGCTGTCCCCACCAGGCTCACAATACTCGAAAACACATATAACTAATGAAAATACAATAGCTAATTAATCTTTGCAAACCCAATAATACATAACAAGAAACCAAAAAACTAAAAAACTCTACTATTTTCTGGATCGCAAAGCATATGATACTTCATGCTGCACTCTATCTTCCTGGTTTTCTCTGCGCTTAAAACTTCTCTTCACTATCTCTTTCTTCCTCTTTCCTTCCTGTGGCATGCTTAGAATCACATAAGGACAACTCTTAAATGGCTGTAACCTCCCAATGTGTACTATTGTTGTTCTAGTTAGCAGCTAAAGCTTAAAATTAATGTGGAATGTGGTTTCAATTACTCGGTATGGCCCTTGATACCTCGTGACCTGGATAGCGTTACCCACTGCCCTACTCTATACTGCAGTAAACTTACTTTCCGCTTCACTGTGTCTTCCTGCCTTTCCAAAGCCTTCATATTCGTCTTTTGTACCCGTTTCCAAACATCCCGAATTGTCCTCGCGAATTGATGCACAGATTTACCGGTCTTTCCTTTCTGTAGCTTCAGTAAATCAAACAGTGATGGCATTTTTCGGCCGTATACTACCTCAAACGGAGACAAACTGGTATTGGTGTGGCTTTTTGCATTGTATGCTCATACAATATGCATCAAATACTCGTGCCACTGACGGTGGTGAGAAACCACATAAAAACTCAGCATCTTCCCCATTGTTCTGTGTACCTGTTCTGTCCTTCCATTCACCTGTGGATGCAATGCGCTTGTGCTCAACTCTTTATATTCAACAATTTACACAGTCCCTTCATTAAATCCGACATGAGTTTGGTCCCTTCGTCAGTAGTTATTGTCTCTGGTACACCAAACTTCAAAATCCAGTTGTTTATTAACCTCGCGCGACCATTGCTGCTTGTTGATTTGGCATAGGCACCATCTCCACATAACTCCAAAAATGGTGTATTATTGTCAGAATGAGTCTGTTCCCTGATGGTCTTCGAATGAAAGGTCCTAAGACATCAATTCCCAACACAGAAAATGGACATGTCGTTTCTGGCAATCATTGTAGCTGTATTTGTTTCCGAATCAAATTTGCTCTCTGCTCACATGGTATACAATTCTTGACATACTGATCCACATCTACTTTCCTACATCTCCACCAATACCTCTCCGCCACTCTCCTATTCATTACTCTGCACCCACCATGACCAGATAACATGTGATCATGTGCTTCCTTTAAAACCTCATCTCTCAGCTTCGCTAGAACTACTACCCTTAGCCCTAACTTCGTTTTCCTGCACAGAAGACCGCTGTACATATTAAATTGTGCCTGTGTCCGATACAATTTACAGTTGTTGTCCATGTCCTGTAATTCTTGCCATACTGTTAGTTCATAACCTATGACTTCTACTTTTGCCACCTTTCTACTCAGTGCATTCGCATTACCGTGCTTCTTCCCAGGCTTGTGCACCATCTCGTAGTCGAATTCACTTAGCCTCACAGCCCACCTAGCGAGTCTAGTGGACGGATCCTTCAACCCCAACAACCACTTCAATGCAGCACGATCTGTCACTACCCGAAATCTTCACCTATATACATAACATTTAAAATATGTCATTCCATAGATTATGCTAAGCATTTCCCACTCTGTTGTTGAGTAATTCCTCTCTGCTGCATTCAACTGCCTAGACGCATAAGCTACAGGACGTTCTTTCCCATCAATTTCCTGACTAAGAACACGCCCTAATGTTTGATTCGATGCATCGCACGCTAGAATAAATTCCGTTGAAAATCTGGAAACACAAGAACCAGACTGGATGTTAACACTTTTTTCGGTTTGTCAAACGCTTTCTGGCGCTCTTCTGACCACTCAAATTTCACACACTTCCATAACAATCGCGTCAATGGCTGTGCTAAATCTCGAAAACCCTCCACGGAATTCCGATATAAATTGCAAATTCTGACGAATGATTGCACTTCGTTAACTGTTTTTGGCTCCCGAAAATACCTTACAGCCTGTATCAATCTTGGATCTCTTCGCACTCCGTCCTTACTGATAATATGACCTAAATATTCCACTTCTTCCAATGCGAAATTACACTTCTCCAGGCTCAACGTCAAACGAGCTGCTCTTAACCTTATAAAGACTTCCCTTAACCGCTGTCTATGCTGCTCCATAGGCCTACTACTTGAAAAATCTGTAATGTCATCCAAATAGATAAGACACTGCTGTGTTGTCAAACCCCTCAACATACTGTCTAGGAACCTCTGAAACGTTTCCGGAGCGTTTTTCAAAACGAATGACATTCTGATGTACTGGTAATGGTCTCCAGGAGTAGCGAAAGCAGTTTTTGGAGAATCCCCAGGAGCCACCTCCAACGGATGATAATCACTTGTCGAATCCATCGTAGAAAAGTACTGTCACTGTCCTAAGTGTTCCAAAGTCTCCAATATGTTTGGAGTGGCGTATGCGTCCGTTACTGTCCTATTATTTAGGTATCGGTAGTCACAACAGAACCTGTACTTCTTAGTTAGATCCATAGATTTTTTAGGCACAACGACAATGCCCGCTCCCCAGCAACTATTACTATGCTCTATAATACCGTCCACAAACAGCTGATCAATGAAATCCTCCACAATCGGCAACAAATACCTTGGTATTCTGTATGGTTTACACTAAACAGATGCTTCGTTCCCTGTTAGTATCCTATGTTGAACTAATGGAGTTGCTGGTAATTGCCTCGCTGGAAAAACAAATCCTTAAATTCCCACAGTCGTTCTTCCATATGATCTTTTTCTCCTCCTTTTAAATGCTTAATTTTGTCACACAATGCAGCTCTATCGGCAGTTAGTGATTGATCGCTATACCCACCACTCGGACACCAGTCTTCGTCATCTGGTACATCCAAATTCACTACTAAAACTCCTTCTCGCAAATTTGCATCTACAGCGCTAAAATTATCCCCATTCACGGGGACTACTCGCCCTTCATTTCCCTCATGTACACGTACAATACAACGTTTCACAAAACAAACTAATGGATTCAAAACTTCATTATCCTCCAATGGTTCAATAATACATACCGTACCCACAGGTAGATTTGACTCTACACTTACCCAAAGCGACCTCCCGGTGCCACTAGACACACACTCATACGAATCAAGCATTAATGCTAATGTTCCTATGCGAAAGTCAACTGTCACTGACTCCAAAGGTGTGACCTCCTTATCCCCCACTCCACGCAACCTATATCGTGGTGGGTCTAACTTCCTTCATCCCATTAAACTCTTAGTAGCCACTGACACTTGTGCCCCTGTGTCCAACAAAATCTTAATCTCTTTAGTTGCTATGGATCCTAACACTGAACATTCCACCTCTGCATACTTATTTGTAGCATTCAGATTAAATGGGAGCTCCCTTAGGTGGGTCTTGGGCCCCCTCTCCCGTTCAATGATTGTCCACCTCTACTAATTTCACTTCTCCATCCTTCATGCTGCTGATTTCCACCCCTTCCTCTATTCCTCGGTAACTGGCTACATTGCCTCTGCACATGTCCCATACAGTCACACTTATAACATTTTATACCCGCTGTAAACACTGTTTGTCTATCACTTATCCCATTGCTACGTCTATTTCCCCATATTGGATTGCCAGCAGAATGGCCAAATATAAATCTTTCGGAGTCCCTTCATGCACTTTCCATGACATATACACCGGTAATACCCCCAAAAATATATCAAGTGCCATGTCCTCGGCCTCCTGTAACAGTACACCATTCGCTTCATCGCTCTGACCCAACTCGTAAGTATACTCGTTAATTTCTCTTATTCTGTCTCTATCATCTCCCCCTGTCTCGTCTTCATTGTAGTCAATCTCTCCCTGAAGTACCGAGCGCTATTCTGTTTCTTGTACATCTGTTAAATCCCCTCCTTCAACTGCTTAAACTGTCCCTGCCTTCCTTAAAGCCTGAGAACACCTTACATATGTTTCACTTCACCCGTTAATCTAATCTTGGCTAATGTAATAATTGTTCATCAGACCAACCATTCATCATAGCTGAAGTCTCCAAGTCCTCCACAAATTAACGGCCGTGCTCAGATGCCTTGCCAGAAAACAGAATAATCAAGCTCGCAGCAGGTGGATCAATGTCCTGCTGTGGCACCCTTGGCAACAACGACTGATCAGATGCAGTTTCCAGCTCAGTGTACAGACAACGCCAACTATTCTGACACCAATTCTAGCTGTCGCTGTCAAATGTAGATGTTGGCATGTGGTGGAGGAATGTTGGATGTGGATGGAAACTGTCAGGATGCGCTGTATTAAAACTTCGCCGAGATCTTCAAGTGTTCTATTATTCCCAGCTACCGTGCTGCGTTCCTCTCGGTCTGTGTCCCAGGGTCCCGCAATGCTGAGGATACCACTTTGCTGGTTGCCAAACAACTTGGTAGGGAATGGCGACCTCAGCAATCCGTGCAACGTACTGTGGCGTGCTGGCCTCATACGGCTGCAGCGTTATGATGACATCAGGATGTGTCGGCAATGAACTCAGCTGCCCTCATCCCCATTGCCTCAGTGCTGCTCACTGGGAGCCACAGGGCGGCCCGCTGTGTGTTCTTCACTGTTGTGGTTAAGATCGCAGTGACAACAAGCGCCCACCATCTGACAGCCAAATCTGTGGCCCTCACCTCACGATGCCTCCAGCATGTGTTGGGAGCTGACACTGCCCACGGTAGTGAGCTGTAGAGTGGCCCACCGCTGGCGGGCTAAGGACCCCGCTTTGCCCTCAGAGGGTCAAACCAGTGAACTGCCGTGGACTGGAAGCTTCGCCTCATCTGCTGCTGCATGTAGCCGGTGGTGTGACATGCCCTGCTGCCCAGGAGAGCTGCCACACTTGAATGACTCTCGTTAGAAAACTGCCGCCTATTTATATGCGCCTGTGCACCTGTTTTGCTGACGTGCCGCTCTGTGTTACATACTCGTAACGCCTAGGTTGGGCAAGTGGGCCCCTTGTGCCTGTAACTTGCGCCATGCAAACCGCTGTGTTTACTCTTTTCAGCGGTTCGAGGCCTCTGTGGCCTCCACTCTACTTCACAACCACTGCTAAGCATATCTTACTGTCAACAGGGTGATTTCCCTAAATCACTCCAGGCAAATGCTGGGATGGTTTCTCTGAAAGGGCACAGCCGACTTCCTTCCCCATCCTTCTCTAGTCCGATGAGACCGATGACCTCGCTGTCTGGTCTCCTTCCCCAAACAACCCCCAACTGTCAACAGGCCTGCACCTGGGTGTAACTTGTGCACTCAGAAATATTGCACCGACTCTAACTTTTGCCTATCTTAAACGGTGGAGCCGCTACAAGGCAAATTTAGGAGGACTAAAATTAGGAGTTGGGGCTAAATACATATACAAATTATTAATATGCACACTTTACAATGTAATTATGGAACGGTTCATGTACTAATGCAATGAGCTTGTTGAGGTGATGAATCCATAAACAATTAACACATCCCAAGTACAGGCAATCTTGGTCAAATAGTGTTGTATTGCTAAAGGCCAAATAGAATAAATAAAAAAAGTACAGAAAATCAGTCACTGCATTTATGTAATTCTCTGGATTAAAATTGTCTTGACAGATGAATAATACGGAATTCAGTTTGTGTTAATCACCAAATTTTTAATTAGTTCTAGGACAAGCATAATAGTTCATGGATCAAACATAATTCCCTCACATTGACGAAGTGCTAGCACACTCTAATAATAGTATTTCCTTGGGTTAGTGCTCACAGTAACAGGACACTGTTGTTGTAAAGAGAGCAGTAACAGTTGCGCTAGATCTACATCCACAAAGGTACTATCCAGCGCAAATATTTCATGATAGGTACCTCAGACAAGAAGCTACAAAAAGAACTCTGGCTTAAATAGCTATGAAATTATGTAGGAAGGACCTCATGTCAAGACACAATACAAGAAAACATAAAAAAGATATTACCTTTCACAGTTATTTTTCATTTTCTGTATACCCTCAAGATTAGTACAATATGTGTAGTAAGCTAAATGATCACAGTACCATATCTTCAGACAAACAAACATTTATGAATAGATGCAAGAGGTACAACAGCCTGCCAAAGTATTTTAAGAGCAGTAACCTAAATTTGTTTTAAATAATGTTACAACATACTGGTAGCGAATAAGTAACATGGATTATGAACTTCTCAGTACTGTATGGCATAGACCAAAATAAAAGAACCGTGATTTTACAAATGAGAGACAACAGAATCCAAAAACTGAGTCCTACAGTGCAACAAATGGCAACAATTGCACCCCTATTGCAGTAAACTATACATTAAATCATGATGTGAGTTTCAGATATCACTATGAGTAACTGACACTTACAATGAAAAACAAATAACGTGAATTTTATGTACACATGTAGGACTGACAAAAATTTTTTGTGTAGACGTTTTGAAATCCCACTTGTGAAATGTGAACAACAATAATTAAGGGTCATTGGCGAATCTAGAAAGTGGAAAACAGGAAATTGATCAGGTGAGAGAGAGAGAGAGAGAGAGAGAGAGAGTAGATAATGAGCTCGCAGAAGAGAGGCATGGTGTGGTGTGGAAGTAGGAAGGGTAGCAGTGTAGAGTTGGCAGTAGATGCTAGTGCTGCCTGTGGGAGCATGCTGGGACATAGTAGAGACAGGATAGTGAGCCACTACTTGCAGCATTGGGAGGCTATGCTGGGGCTGTGGGGGAGTGGAGTAAGTAGAGAAGAGAAAAGGATTTTTCCAGTGCACCCGTGGGGTAGAAGGTTGTGTAGGGCTGGAGTGGGAGTAGGGAAGGGGACAGGGAAGGTTGAGGTGAGGGAGATGGGGTGGGTGGAAAGAATCAAGTCAGTGAAGCAGTCATTGAATTCAGGCATATCATGCTGGGTGGCATGCTCACCAATGACGTGTTCCAGCTGTCTCTTGGCCAGTTTGGTGGTGGCCATTCATGCAGACACAACTTGTTAGTGGTCATGTCAATGTAGAATGCCAGAAAGTGGTTGCAGAGAACTTGGTAGATCACATGATTGTTTATACATTTGTCCCTGCCTTTGATGGGATGAGAGCAGTGGCAGATTAAAAAATTTTACTCCCAAGGCACACCACACTATATGCGCCCCCACCCCCCCCCCCCCCACCCACCCACCCCCGCCCCAAAAAAATATGTTTTAAATAATAACTATTACCCGATCATTTCACAACTGTCATTTTGGATGGGAGCACTGTGAAATGTTTCCGTACACTGCTGTTCGTTGTTCTGAAGGACGCGTCAGCAGTCTAGTCACGCTCAATCAAAATGTAATATGGTTCCTGATCTGTACTTGGTGTACGGCAGCGGATAAAACAAACTTGAAACTGCATTGTGTTAACACATTCTTCTGTCGAAAGACAACAGAAATGAACACAAGGAAAATAACTTTTCTTTTATGGACTAAAAATTCAGCAGAGCGTCTAGGAGACAACGGATTTTTGCTATACATTCACTTTTAATATGTTCTTTTACACGAAACCGTTTCAAATGGAAATAAAAAGTTGGGTTACGGTCTAAAAGTTGAAGCGAACGTGTCATACATTGGAAATTAATACGTACTTTTACAGAGATTCGTTCAAAATTAAAATTAAACTGTCTTTTTACGATCTAATAACTTGAATGTGTAGCAGATTAAAAAAACACATTTGGTATTAATACGTGAATCTATAGGAAAACGTAAGAAATGAAAATGAAATAGCCGGCCATTGTGGCCAAGCGGTTCTAGGCGCTTCAGTCCGGAACCATGTTGCTGCTACGGTCGCAGGTTCGAATCCTGCCTCGCGCGTGGATGTGTGTAATGTCCTTAGGTTAGTTAGCTTTAAGTAGTTCTAAGTCTAAGGGACTGATGACCTCAGATGTTAAGTCCCATAGTGCTTAGAGCCATTTGAACCATTTGGAAATGAAATAGAGATTTCGGTGCACGAAGTAATAACTAAATACATACGAACAAACACAGAACTAGGTTTGCTATTACATAATTTTACAGACTAGTGTGGAAAAATAAATTTTTTTTAATGATCTAATAGTTCATGTGTAAAGCATTAGGATCTGTGCAGCTAGATGCTGCATAATAAGTGTACACAATACCTTTAATCCATGTAAGGGCTGAACAGGTTTGTACTGCAGCTACTGCTCTCACCACAGCTCTTTCTAACGGTATTAGCAAAGCTTCTACGTATTTATCGACAGAACTGAACCAAGTTATTTATTAATACTTTTTCATATGAGCGTACTCGCCGATAACGTATATTTCCGCGATAACTATACATTTAAGCAGATTCCAAGAATACACTTCAGTTGTAGTATAATACAGTATCAGAATGGCTTGACTGTACAGCGCAGTGCGGCGTGGGTCATTTGGGTATTGTTTCGTATTGTCGACCGCCTTCAGTCACGTCTGCACGTAAACGAGGTTTAGTGCCGCGTTCTACCATCGGCAATTGTAGAATAAACATGTAAACGTAGTTTATAATCTTAACTTTTTAAAACTAATATGAATAGATAAGCAAACACACCAATCAACAAAGTTTGCGTCCGGCTTTGACGGCGGATAACTCGTTGATCATATTTTCATAGTTCAGATGGTTGTCAGTTTGGAGGTCGGCTTCGATGTGAAGAATGGCCAAGGTGTTTAATCTCTCCTCAGACAACGTAGAATATACGTACGATTTCAGTCTTTTAAGAGGCGGAAACGAGCGTTCTGGTGAACAATTTGTAAGTGCCATCTATAGAAATATTTTAAGAGCAATGTCAACATTCGGAAACATGGACTGTAACCTATCTTTTCGTAAAAATTTACTCATTTCGACTGGTAATCACTAATCTCAGAAGATTTCAAAAGTTCCGCAAAATGTACACATTCAGTTGGGAAGGGAGGCTCTAAATCTGCGTCATGTGACTCTTGGAGTTTTGATGCACATTCAGCAATATCGTCAGGCGAACTGTTCTTAAGGTTACTGACAACAGTGAAGGAGTCCAGCAGTGCTTTATTGCTTCCCTTCCTCCTCACTAATTCGGCGTACAAGTTGTCGAGTACCGTACTGGGAGAAATGTTTCGACTCTAAATTTTTCTCTTCCAGTCAGAAAAACTTCTTCAGAGTCCGCTTCTTCGTCATCATGAAGTTTGCGTTTTCGTGATCTTTTATAGGTGCATTCATAGTCTATATCAGTCACAATCTCCATGATTAATTTTGATAACGGTCGAACATGCCACGAATAGATGCAATAAATCCTACAAGTGATTCATATAGTTCATGCACTATTTTAGTATCAATATTTACACTTTGGAATTTCAGATTTACACTTTTGAATCTCTGGGGTATGTCCTTCCACACTGTCATCATGAATACTGTTTCTAGTGTCCTGAGTTGATTCAATCAGGCTAAAGCCTCACTTCGCACAAGCGCTTTTTCAAACGTATTATTGGCAATATGTGTGAGGGCATTGATAACGCCCTCCCAGTTTTCATATAGACTTACACACGCTTCCTCTCTTACTGACTAACGTGTTTTTGATAAAGTTTTTACCGTTATGCTTCCTGGTTTCGTGATAGAAAGAAGTTTATCCCAGCGCTGTGTAGAAGCAGAAAAAACATTATAAAGGTTTTGCAATACAATGAAAAATGAACATGCTTCCCGAGAACAATTTGTAGCACAAGTGCCAACTAAATTCAAAGAATGTGCTGCACAAGGCACATAATGCGCTTTCGGGTTTCGTTATTTAATGCGTGCCAGAAAACCAGTGTAGGTTCCTGACATATTGCTTGCGTTTTCGGATTTGTGTCCTGGGTTTGGTAAAAACAGAAGGAAACGTTCAACAGCTTCACCATTCTCGTCCACATATCTTAATATGAAAGATAATTGATCAATGTGTGAAAAGTCCGCAGTAGAATCTACTGTTATAAGGAAATATTTGGCCTGTTTATTTCACTTATCATAATTCTTTTTATTCGTTCAGCTCTATTATTTCGCCACAGATTGTTGAAGAAAGATAAATTCTTTGTCCCTGCCCTGGATTACCAACATTGTTCAATGTGCTCTGCGAGAAAAGGATCAAACTCGACTATAAGTTCAAGAGACATCATAAATTGATTGTTATGTAATGAATGAAATCTTTCAAAGTGTTCACGGAGAGGAAGTCCACGACTTGTCAGTTTCTTCGCTACTGCAAACAACCGTTTCAACACACTGTGCCAGTGCATTTTTTCTGTCTTGACATATGACTCGAAATGGTTATTTATTGTTCCACGTGACTTTTTTCTTTTTAAGAGTGACGACACAGAATTTTTGTGTTCAAGTGATTTCTGATGATAAGATAAAATATTAGCAATGTTTTTGCAACCTGCAATAGCAGTAGTAGCAATTGCGGCCTTACCTCCGCAGATTTACACGGAGCTACAGGAGTATACTAGAAAATCACGCAAAGTTGATTCACCATTTAAAAGTTTATGGTAAAATACGTTTTTGTTCAAATATCTGGTTTTATCGCCTATTGATCTTCTTGGAATAGAAAAATCACCATTACAATTTTGATTAATGCCACGTTGTAAGAGAACGTTGACTGTTGAATCATTGACACACCATTCTGCAGGATCAGCACTACAAGGTGTCCGCCTCTGGTAGCTGAGTGGTCAGCACGATGGAATGTCATACCTAATGGCTCGGGTTCGATTGCCGGCTGCATCAGAGATTTTCTCTGCTCAGGCACTGGATATAGTGTTGTCCTAATCATCATTTCATCCCCATCTACACGCAAGTCGCTGAAGTGGTGTCAACTCGAAGGACTTGTACCAGGCGAACGGTCCACCCAACAGGAGGCCCTAGCAGCATGGTATTTACATTTACATCACTAACGAGGTTACTTCTTTTTGTAATGTCTGACTCGACACTTAGTTTTTCAAGAAACTGGAAATCAGGAACAATTTGCATTTCTTCACATTTAACTTTAGTTTCGTCTGTATTTACTTCTTTTACAACAGCTGCAGTACCAGAATTATCGTCCATACTAGTTGAACTTGAAGTCGAACCAGCAACATTTTTTTCAAAAAATTTATCTACTCTGCCAAGCGTTTTTAGAACAATGGCTTCTCGTTCTCGCCTTTCCTTCGATAATTTCCGAAATTCCACCCCACTTAAATCAAATGGCTCTGAGCACTATGGGACTTAACTGCTGAGGTCATCAGTCGCCTAGAACTTAGAACTACTTAAACCTAACTAACCTAAGGACATCACACACATCCATGCCCGAGGCAGGATTCGAACCTGCGACCGTAGCGGTCCCGCGGTTCCAGACTGTAGCGCCTAGAACCGCTCGGCCACCAAAGCCCGCCCACCCCACTTAAATTTGCACTCTTGCTTTTTTCACTGTTATTCATGTTAAGGCACTTGCAAAATTGTCAACCAACCGCACGGCCACACCGGCCGGCTATACGAAATCCTTTTGTGTAAATAACTCCATTTGTGTTATTTGTTGTATCAATCTAATGTGAAACAACATTGTGACCATTATGATAAAATGTGACCCATGTGAAATGAAACCTGTAAAAACTGTGTGTGTGGACACTGTGGACGTAAAGTAGGAAATGTTAATGACAAAAATGAACTAATACGTACACTTTGTGTCATAAAGATTTCGGGGGGCATTGTATTGTCCGTAGTAGAAATATTACAAAAACTTGAAAGTGGTACTTCAAAAAAACGTTTAATATTGGATTATACGTGAACATTAACCGCTCAGGCAGTGTGTAATGTTCTCTCATATGTATTATTATTATTATCATATAAAATTCTGTGCATCATTTTCGAGTGCAAAGAATAAAAAAGATGCCCTCCGACAATAACGGGCCACGTAGATGGAAAAAGAACCATCTTTTGTCATCTTTTATCCGTTATCACTCTCTCTCTCTCTCTTGTCTTCGATGCGAGTAGCTGGACATCTTGGTGAGTGCTGTTGCGTGCAAGCAGTATTCTACTTGTAAGCAGGTAATATATTAGTTCCATGCTGTTATTCAGTTTTAATTGTAAGATGTGAGGCCTATCTAATGTCCGCTTCCTTTGAATATCAGTAATTCAAGTTATTTTCAGCGCAACAATTGCAGCCACAGCCGCCATTACGTGGAAATTTTAATTTATGAAATTAGTGGAAAGGAATTATTCGCCCGCTTCAATTATAATACACATTTTTTCCACAGCCGACAGCCGCTCAACGGAAGACGTAGCTTTAAGATTTTTGTTTTCAGTTTAACAGCCGAGATCCAGAGCCACGAATCAGATACAATGCATTAGGAAACAAAATGAGAAATTATTCTCTCTCGTGTGTGTGGGCAAATGCAAATAATAATCAGAGATCTTATGTTTGAGCAGAAACGTTTAGCTGAGGCAAAAGCCTAAAAAAAGTTTGTTTCATTTTTCAACTTATATGTATTGTGTTACAAGATCAGTGTGTCTTACAATTATTAACGTGATTAATGATTTTGCTAAGGGTTAACTTTCATTGAACAAACCATCTTAAAAAATGCAATTTAATTCAAATCAAAGAAAAAATCAAAATTAAACTAATAAGCAAATTAGCAATTAATTTTGAGAAAAGCCCACCACGTAATAACGACATTCATGTAAAAAGAAAGAGAAAAATATTTCATATGACCATAAGTCACGTGAGACTACCTCAAAGGAAACGATTTATTGACACATAGTCAGCACGAATTCAGAAAATATCGGTCTTGTGAAAGACAATTAACTCCTTATACTCACGAAGTAATGGGTGTTATAGACAGGTGATGTCAAACTGATTCCATATTTGTGGATTTCCAGCAGGCTTTATACACCGTTCCTCAGAAGCGTCTTCTAACCAAACTGCCTGCCTACGGAATATCGCCTCAGTTGTACGACAGGATTCGTGATTTCCTGTCAGAGAGGTCACAGTTCATAGACGGAAAGTCATCGAGTAAAACAGTAGCAATATCCGGCGCTCCCCAAAGAAGTGTTATAGGCCATCTATTGTTCCTGATCTATATTAAAGACATAGGAGACAATCTGAGTAGCCGTCTTAGATTGTTTCCAGATGATGCTGTAATTTACCTGTCTTGTAAAGTCATCAGATGACCAAAACGACTTGTAAAATGATATAGATAAGATATCTGTATGGCGAGAAAAATGGCAATTGCACCACTCATGCGAATGAATACTAAAAGAAATCAGCTAAATTTCGATTATGCGATAAGTCACACAAATCTGAAGCCTGTAAATTCAGCTAAATACCTAGGGATTACAATTACAAATAACCTAAATTGGAACGATCACATAGGTAATACTGTGACTAGAGCAAACCAAAGACTGCGCTTCATTGGCAGAACACTTAGAAGGTACAACAGGTCTACTAAAGAGACTGCTTACACCATGCTTGTCCGCCCTATTCTGGAGTACTGCTGTGCAGTGTGGGATCTGCATCAGGTGGGACTGACGGATGACATCGAAAAAGTACAAAGAAGGGCAGCTCGTTTTGTATTATCGCGAAATAGGGGAGATAGTGTCACAGACGTGATACGTGAATTGAAGTGGCAATCATCAAAATAAAGGCGTTTTTCGTTGCGACGGGATCTTCTCGTGAAATTTCAATTACCAGTTTTCTCCTCCGACTGTGAAAACATTCTGTTGGCACTGATCTACGTAGGGGGAAATGATCATCACGATAAAATAAGAGAAATCAGGGCTCGCACAGAAAAATTTAAGTGCTCGTTTTTCACACGTGCCGTTCGAGACTGTAACAGTAGAGACAGCTTGAAAGTGGTTCATTGAACCCTCTGCCAGGCACTTTATTGTGAATAGCAGAGTAATTACGTATGTGTCGATAGATGTCCACCTCCCACAGACATATTCTGCTGCCTACCCAACTTATGTGACATCCTTGTCTGCCCCTATTCCACCCCTGCTCCAAAAAAAAGTGCCCCAGAGGACTTACCCTGCAATAGATGCAAAACCTGACCCATACTACAACGTGCACCAGTCCTGTCCCAGGCATCTCTCATCCAGTGGCGGATTTACATATAGGCCCACTAGGCACAGGCCAAGGGGCGGCACCTTAAGGGGGGCGACAGTTTTTGCTATGTACCCATTTGAACCTTTTGTTGTTGTTGTTGTGGTCTTCAGTCCAGAGACTGGTTTGATGCAGCTCTCCATGCTACTCTATCCTGTGCAAGCTTCCTCATCTCCCAGTACCTACTGCAACCTATATCCTTCTGAATCTGCTTAGTGTATTCATCTCTTGGTCTCCCTCTATGATTTTTACCCACCATGCTGCCCTCCAGTACTAAATTGGTGGTCCCTTGATGCCTCAGAACATGTCCCTTCTTCTGGTCAAGTTGTGCCACAAACTCCTCTTCTCCCCAATTCTATTCAATACCTCTTCATTAGTTATGTGACCTACCCATCTAATCTTCAGCATTCTTCTGTAGCACCACATTTCGAAAACTTCTGTTCTCTTCTTGTCTAAACTATTAATCGTCCACGTTACACATCCATACATGGCTACACTCCATACAAATACTTTCAGAAACAACTTCTTGGCACTTAAATTTATACTCGATGTTAACAAATTTCTCTTCTTCAGAAACGCTTTCCTTGCCATTTCCAGTCTATATTTAATATCCTCTCTACTTCGACCATCATTAGTTACTTTGCTCCCAAAATAGCAAAACTCATTTACTACGTTAAGTGTCTCATTTCCCAGATTAATTCCCTCAGCATCCCCCGACTTAATTCGACTACATTCCATTAGCCTCGTTTTGCTTTTGTTGATGTTCGTCTTATATCCTCCTTTCAAGACACTGTCCATTCCTTTCAGCTGCTCTTCGAGGTCTTTTGCTGTCTCTGACAGCATTACAATATCATCAGCGAACCTCAAAGTTTTTATTTCTTCTCCAAAAATTTTAATACCTACTCCGAATTTTTCCTTTGTTTCCTTTACTGCTTGCTCAATATACAGATTGAATAACATCGGGGAGTGGCTAAAACCCTGTCTCGCTCCCTTCCCGACCACTGCTTCCCTTTCATGTCCCTCGACACTCATAACTGCCATCTGATTTCTGTACAAATTGTAAATAGCCTCTCGTTCCCCGTATTTTACCCCTGCCACCTTCAGAATATGAAAGAGAGTATTCCAATCAACATTGTCAAAAGCTTTCTCTAAGTCTACAAATGCTAGAAATGTAGGCTTGCCTTTCCTTAACCTATTCTATAAGATAAGTCGTAGGGTCACCATTGCCTCACGTGTTCCAACATTTCTACACAATCCAAACTGATGTTCCCCAAGGTCGGCTTCTACCAGTTTTTCCATTTGTCTGTAAAGAATTCGTGTTAGTAATTTGCAGCCGTGGCTTATTAAACAGATAGTTCGGTAATTTTCACATCTGAACGTTTTACTTTTTAAAATTACTACACTTAAAAACATCAAAATTTTTTAATATTTTTAAACAACTTGCTACTTTAAATATGCCTTAAGAATGAAATTCGACAGTACAAGCTTGGAAATATACGTAGTTTACTTGGTGACTGAATGGAAACGTAACATTGGACTTCTGTCTGGTATCATTGCTCGTGGTCTCGCGGTAGCGTTCTCGTTTCCCGAGCACAGGGTCCCGGGTTCGATTCCAGCGGTGTCAGGGATTTTTCCTGCCTCGAGATGGCTGAGTGTTGTTGTGTTGTCTTCATCATCATCATTCATCCCCATTACGGTCGGCGGAAGGCAATGGCAAACCACCTCCAGTAGGACCTTGCCTAGTACGGCGGTGTGGGTCTCCCGCATCACTCTGTCACGGAGTATGGGATTTCATCATCATCTTCATGATTGTTCAAAATATTTTGAAGTTGCTGTCAGGACGTCAATCTACAATACAATGTTCGAAACGTTATTATTCTGAGAATGTTGTCGGCTTCTACTTAACCCTATCATATTTTCCCTGTGAAAATACCTGGACCCCTGAAAAGAAATGATAAACTAATCAAGAGTTTTAAAACTGTGTGCCGGACCGAGACTCGAACTCGGGACCTTTGCCTTTCGCAGGCAAGTGCTCTACCAACTGAGCTACCCAAGCACGACTCACGCCCTGTCCTCACAGCTTTACTTCTGCCAGTACCTCGTCTCCTACCTTCCTGGAAACATCCCCCAGGCTGTGGCTAAGCCATGTCTCCGCAATATCCTTTCTTTCAGGAGTGCTAGTTCTGCAAGGTTCGCAGGAGAGCTTCTGTAAAGTTTGGAAGGTAGGAGACGAGGTACTGGCAGAAGTAAAGCTGTGAGGAGGGGGCGTGAGTTGTGCTTAGGTAGCTCAGTGGTAGAGCACTTGCCTGCAAAATGCAAAGGTCCCGAGTTCGAGTCTTGGTCCAGCACACAGTTTTAATCTGCCAGGAAGTTTCATATCAGCGCACACTCCACTGCAGAGTGAAAATCTCATTCTGATAATCAGCAGTTTCTTAAATACTGTAACATATGTGGACCACAGTATGTAAAACCCAACTCTACTTAAATTTCTTGTAGAAATAATGGGGATGTATCAAGTCGACCCTCCATTACTGTAATTAATGTAAAAACTCTGTGGTCTTCAGTATGTGAGCTTTGATTTAATGTCACCCATTTCACAAAACATGTTGATGCTGGGAATGTTTGACATTTTTAAACACATGTATATACGAAAAGAACATAAGCAGAATATGTAATAATGTGTGAAATAGACTCCATAATAGTTTAAAAATTTTATTTATTTATTTACTTAGTTACTTGGTTTGGCAAAAAACGAAGAAGAAACCAACTTTCGTTTGCCTCATTTATTGTGCTGCGGCCTGCACAATATCAGACTTCCCACTCTGTGCAATCGAATAGTACGTGGCATTGCAAATTTTATATTAAACTACTTAACTAAGCTTTTTTTCTTCGAGGAAAGGTTACTTTTATTTTATGTTGGAACAATAGGTGCATTTGCGTGTAGACATAACAGCAGTGTTGGCACAAATGAGAACACACCACATGAACTGCCAACAACACTGCTTAAACTTTGTAGTCTGTCTTCTCTTCCCACAGAAAGCACTAAAGTGTTTAAAGAATAAGTGGGACAAGAGTCGATCCAGCACTCCTCACTGCAAGAAATTGCAAAACTTATTTGCTTTTTAAATTAGAACGGCAGTGTCAAGAATATTCAGCATCCCAGCTAAAATTCCAGCGACGCGGGAAACAGAAGCCAAAAAAGGGACTGTCCCATTTTCTTTACAAGACAAATTACATTTGGCAGGGGTCCTTCTACTGTTCACTGACAACAGAGAAACAGGCGACAATAAAATTAAATTATTCTGCATTGTTGTTCTTTCATGGCACAGTGATGTCGAGTAATCCGAGTTGGTCAGTTCATCACTCCGTGTTTAAAGGAAAAATGTTTGTGCTCGTGTGCCATGTAGTACGATTGTTGGAACTGGATACAGTCTTCCTTTTTTTCCTTTTACAATTTGTTCGTTTGTTTTCACTGTTGGTTGACAAATGGTTCAAATGCCTCCTAGCACTATGGGACTTAACTTCTGAGGTCATCAGTCTCCTAGAACGTAGAACTACTTAAACCTAACTAACCTAAGGACATCACACACATCCATACCCAAGGCAGGATTCGAACCTGCGACCATAGCGGTCGCGCGGTTCCAGACTGAAGCGCCTAGAACCGCACGGCCACACCGGCCGGCTATACGATGTGTGTGATGTCCTTAGGTTAGTTAGGTTTAAGTAGTTCTAAGTTCTAGGGGACTGATGACCACAGATGTTAAGTCCCATAGTGCTCAGTCATTTGAACGATTTGATTTCGTATGCAATTGTTTACAATGTAGTCAGGAACGAAATGAAAATAATATACAATCAAGTTGAAATTCATCATATATTATTTTAATCATTTTGTAGATTGGGTTTTCATCTCAAGGTCGCACTGTCGTTTTGGCTGCTTATTTTGGTTGTTGCAGTTTATGCAGTATTTGTTGGCACACAACTACGAGTTAGTCTGATATTTATACAGTCCCAGGAGTAATAACTGTTCGCTTCCCATTCGGCGCGGCTTGAGGAAAACCCTAGGGTAAAACTAGGTGGAGCGACAGACTAACCCGCTTTGGCTGTTGTCAATTAATTATTTATACGATGTCAGTTCAGAATTTTGAATGAGCATATGTTAATGGGTACCTATTTGTGACAGTATGCAAAAGAAATGACATTATAACGACAATAGATACACCGTAAGAGAATTTTTGTACGAGGTTTGTTCGGAAAATACGTATAAAAGTTGAATAATGTCTTTATGTTACAGGTTGCAGTCCCCGCCAGGTGGGACTACTGCTGTAATCAATCCCATCAACGCCCAGTTCGAGTCAGAGCACTCTGCGTGAAGGTGGGAGTGTGCGGCAGCTTGTTGACAGTTACCCATTTTCACCTGCCGTCGACATGGAGCTCTCGCTGATTGAAGAACAACAGGTCAACATCAAGTTTCTTGCAAAGCTAGGCAAGAATGGCCGTGAGATTTTTGAGTTTTTGAAACAGGTTTACGGAGACAATTCTCTGAAGGAACCGATCGTGAACAAGTGGTTAAATAGGTTCCGGGATGGCCGAGAAGAAGTGAACGATGACCCTCGCCCAGGACGCCCGTCGACATCGAGTTCCGATGCAAATGTTGAACGAATTTGGGTTTGTGTTCTTAAAGACCGTAGATTGACAGTCAGAATGATTGCTGACGAGCTGTCAATCCCCAAAACAATCGTTCACGAAATCCTGACACAAAAACTTGAAATGAAGAAACTGTGTGCGAAAATCGTACTGAAGCTCTTGATGCCAGAACAGAAAGCAAAGAAGGTCGTGTGCTGTGATGATAGGTTGGAAGCAGAGGAACGAGGGGACTTTCTCAACCGAGTCATCACTGGAGACGAGTCCTGGTTTTACGAATTCGATGTGGAGCTCAAAACTCAAAGCAAGGAAAGGAAACTAACAGGAGAACCGAGAACAAAAAAGTCGCGAAAATTGGGGTCCAATGTGAAGGCAATGCTGATTGTTTTCTTTGATTCTAGGGGCCTTGTTCAAAAGGAATTTGTCCCTCCTGGCCAGAGAGTGAACGTAAATTTTTACGTTGAAGTTCTGACACGTCTCAGAGCTCGTGTGGCCCGAGTTCGACCGGAGATGGCAAAAGGAGGCAGGTGGATCCTTCATCACGACAATGCGCCCGCTCACACGTCGCTCGTTGTGCGCTAGTTTTTGGAACGAAGCTCAATCACCGTGATAGACCACCCGCCTTATTCATCAGATTTTGCCCCGTGTGACTTCTTCATGTTCCGGAAATGCAAAATGGTACTTTGGGGGCTGCACTTGGGAGATGTGGAAGCCATCGAGGCAAAAGCGACACGGCAACTGAACAACATCACAACTGAAGACTTTCAGCAATGTTATCAACAGTGGAAACGGGGTTGGCAGAAGTGTATAGCGTCTCAGGGCGAGTACTTTGAAGGAGACCATATTGTAATACCTGAATAATTGTAAAGTAAAGTTATTATTCAACTTTTATACGTATTTTCCAGACAAACCTCGTGTATGAGACAGTATCACAGTTTCTGTAGCTATTTGTTGCGGTGTTGCTGGTGTTCTACTTCATGGCGTTCAGCTCGTGGGAGCGCCGGTAGGTGTGGTCTGCACTGTGGGTCCCAGCGGCGACAGAGAGGTCAACGCCCGCTGTGGCATAGGTGTGGCTCCCGTCGGCGTGCAGCGTCAGAATCAGCTGATCGAGCGCGCAGCTGGCGATGCGCGTCTGTCTGCGGCCGGGCGTGACGGAGTGGGATGAGGACCGCCCCTCCCCCTCTCAGCCACCCTCCCCCTGTGCTCGCGACAGGATTCAGCTCAGCTACGCATCTCCGGCGTCGTACATGAAACACACACGTATACAACGTAATATTTTCGTCCCGCTGCAGACGTTGGGGCTAGCGGGAGAGGAACGTTTATTAATGCGACAGTTGTGAAGCTTTCACGTTTCCGAGCGTCAAGCTAGCATTGTGTTGCAGAACAACATGACACGGATCTTTTTCCTAGATTACCATTTAGATACGACACAGTTTTCGTTATACGTCACTTTTGGTTTTGTTAAGATCACTTAATGTTTCCACTGCACTAGCATGCACTTTTAGGCGTCCACATACGAGTTCAGCACGAAACATTCGTTACTTCTTCAGTTGTTTTTATATGGATATTATATGGCAAGCTGGATAGAGGGATTGCAGAGGATCAGTTCGGATTTATAAGAGGAAAAGGAACAAGAGATGCTATTGGCCTGTTAAGAACTATAGGGGAAAGATATATGAAAAATGGTAGAGAAATCTTTGCTGTTTTTACAGATTTAGGAAAGGCTTTTGACAGAGTTCAGTGGAACAAGCTGATGGATATTTTGAAGAGGAAAGGAGTAGATTGGAAAGAGAGACGACTGATACAGAATCAATATTTACACCAGAAAGTAAGGATAAGGATTGGAAATGAAATGACAGAAGGAAGCAGCTTGGACGAGATGTTAGACAAGGTTGTTGCCTTCCCCACTGTTGTGTAACGTATACCTTGAAGAGATTATTGTGAAAATCTTAGATGGGAAAAGAGGAATATGTATTGGTGGAAAGAGAACAGAGTGTATTAGATTTGCTGATGACATGGTATTACTGGCAGAAAGTGAGCAGACAGTGAATAACATGCTGAAAGATCTGAATGAAGCTTGTGTGGAATATGGGATGCAGATAAACACAGTAAAAACAAAGAGTATGGTCATCAGTACAAGACGCAGGCTGTCCAATATTACAATAGTAAGTGCTTTAAATATCTTGGAAGCACAATAACTGGAGACTCGAGATGTCACCAGGAGGTGAAAACTCGAATTGCCATAGCGAAGGAGGCATTCAACAGAAAGAGGAGACTCTTACGTGCCAATTAGATAAAGGACTAAGGAAAAGGCTTGGCAAACGTTTTGTCTGGAGTGTGGCACTATATGGGGCAGAAACATGGACGCTGAGACGAGAGGGTGAAAAAAGGTTAGAAGCATTTGAGATGTGGATGTGGAGGAGAATGGAGAGAATAAGCTGGATGTAAAGAGTGAGTAATGAAAGAGTATTGTAATGGGTTGGTGAGAGAAGATGTCTGCTGAAGGTTGTAAGAGAAAGGAAAAAGAACTGGTTGGGACATTCATTGAGAAGGGAATGCTTGCTAGTAGATGCTTTGGAAGGACTGGTTTGTTGGAGAAGACTTAAAGGAAGAGGGAGATACAAGATGATAGACGACATAAGGGGAAGAGGAAATTATGCAGACGTGAAGAGGATGGCAGAAGACCGGGCAGCCTGGAGAACACTGATGATGACGATTCTGCAGTTGCTGTTTCTGCAACAGTCCGCGCATCACATTCCAAACTCACATTGTTGTATTCAATGAAAATACAGTCTCTCCCGAAAATATTGGTTCTGCGTTCATTTGACGTTACCAGTTCACAATTATAAGACCACTCACAGTTCTTCGTGCATAATTTTGGCGCTTGGCATACTCATCGCTGTTGAACGTTCAGTACTTGCACTTCACTATCCGTAGTAACAGTTTCACATTCACAGTTTTTTACACTGTTTAAAGTAACTGTTCGGTTAGTACACAAGCACTAATGTATGCAGTTCAGTCTAAACTGGATTTTGGTTCGTGCTGGATTTCACCAGTCTCTTTCACCAAATACATAGTTCCAATTTCTATTTACTGATATGTGCCTTTCTTCAGGTTTCTGACAACAATTGTATTTTCGTCTGATCTGAGGTAAGTCCCACGTCATGTCTGCCCACACATTGCGCACTTGCCCTCCAGAGCCAGGCTCGACTTTACAAAAACTTTGCCTCTAGCATTATTTAGTCACTTTACAATCTAGGCCTAGTGTGCAAGTTCCTAGATTGGTGTTAGATTATGACTTTCAGTTCACGATAAATTCGTGGAAAAATCTTCCATAGCAGGTAGCATTACGTCTTAACTAGGTTCAAATTGGCTCTGAGCACTATGCGACTTAACTTCTGAGGTCATCAGTCGCCTAGAACTTAGAACTAATTAAACCTAACTAACCTAAGGACATCACACACATCCATACCCGATGCAGGATTCGAACCTGTGACCGTAGCGGTCGCTCGGTTCCAGACTGCAGCGCCTAGAACTGCACGGCCACTCCGGCCGCCAAAAGTTTTAAAACGCAACGCAACTTCAAAAACGTTAAAAAAATGTTCAAATGTGTGTGAAATCTTATGGGACTTAACTGCTAAGGTCGTCAGTCCCTAGGCTTACACACTACTTAACCTAAATTATCCTAAGGACAAACACACACACCCATGACCGAGGTAGGACTCGAACCTCCACCGCGACCAGCCGCACAGTCCAAGACTGCAATGCCCCTAACCGCTTGGCTAATCCCGCGCGACAAAATGTTAAAATATATGTTTTGACAGAGCACAGAGAAACTGTGTGATTGTGCAACTGTTACGTTCATCTGTTGCAGTTTATGTGACGAACCATTGTGTTTTCATCATTTCCTTGAGAGTGATTACACTCACATTCTAATGAACACCTAAATTGGATAAGGTGCCACATCTCGCTCACTTACCAGGCATACAAATTAGGTGTGTCGGTAAGAGATTCCTGTCATGTCACACACGTACTGTCACTAGTGGCGTGTGTGACATACCAGATGTGTTTCGCAGCGGAGGGCTCGGTTGACTTGTTGCCTTGTCATCAAAGGTTTGCGGTTCCCATTCGAAAGCCACTACGTTTCGGTTGCTAATAGAGTAGTTGTGTAGAATCAGCTGTCGTTATAGGTCCCTTCCTTACACCTCACTGTTGTAAACGGGCGTTACACCACAACACAGGACAAATTTGAATACAGAGCTACTCTGTATTGCATGTCTCGTCCTTCGAGCGTCCAATAGTTCTATTTTGCGTTTTTTTCTTAAGATTGGTATACCTTCTTCTTGTTCTCATGCTTGATCTGCGTCCAAGTTTTGACAGGCTGTTCACTGGGTCATCTTACCACTAAATCTGCCAGAGGTGCGATTGAGAGTTTACCTTGTCAGTTTTATTTATTAACAGGTTTATGTTGACAAGGTCGTGCCACAGATGGCGCTGCATGTTGCGTATCCTGTATCGACGATACAAGCATCTTCTAGATCAGTGTAAAATAGTGTAAAATAATGAGTAAAATTATAGAATAAAAATGTGAAAATCAAATTCATCACTGTGTTTTTTTTGTGTGAAAAACGTGTGTACTTTTACTTCAGGTCGTATTCCCAAGTCACGGCGCTAGATGCGCTGAAACCTTTTACGCATGCGCGGAGCGAGCTTTGTCGACCAATCACAGCGCTCGCTGGCACGTATGCGGCCCCAGGCATCATTAAATGTTAAACTTGCTTTGTCAGTGCGCTACCTATTTCATAAGTCGATTTTTGACCAGTTTATTACTTCTAAGATGGATCGGTGGCTGAAGTCAGGATCATTAAAGAAGGGTGCAGTTTCTCCATCGCCTACACAACAAGGGAAGTTTCCAGTTGAAATGAATGAGGAGGGAGGACGACCAAAGGAAGACTTTACATACATTTGAATATTTTCTTCGGATTTCACGAAAAACCACACACACACACACACGCACACACAAACACACACATATGCATGCTCCTTACACAGCAGTAGCCAAATAGTGGAAGTGAACAGACCATAAGCGGCAGCTTGTCATCAGCGAACAGTTTGGACGTGACGTTGATTGCTCTTGGAGGATTGGAGGAAGACAGCTCCATTGCGTAAAATTTCAAATACCAAATGGGAATTAAAATTGGATCGTTAATTTCAAGTTGTTTTCAGTCATCTCTAAACCAAAGACTATTGATACTTCCGTGGGGGGGGGGGGGGGGGGGGGTCATTGGGAACATGGCACTTACCTTACATTAAGAAGCTTTCAGTTGCCATGGGTTTCGCTCTGAAATTTAAAGTTACTGTGCTCTTGACTGACTAGGGGTCCGCCATGGATTTTCGACTGAAGAAGGAGTCCGCCAGCTGAAAAGGTTGGGAAGCGCTGTTCTAGATGAAGCACCATCATTTAAGAAAATACCAGACTTCTCCAGTAGTACAGGGCTGGAACTGTTTTAAGCAGCGTGACGTGCAAGAATCAGGCAGTTCCCATTTGAATAGCGATATAGCGAGCTGACGATTCTTTCTAAACGTAATACGAAGATCGAGAGCAAGTCAGTAATGTTTGAAGTGTTTACTGCGGGCATATAGAGCGTGAAGACTATGTTGACTTGTACTCCGATCACTAAAGCGTTATTGTGCAATAAACTTATCATAGCGTGAAAAATGAATAAAGTCTCAGTAGATGAAGTAAGAAATATGTTCATCGTCAAAGGTGTCTGAATGAAAGCAAGATTGCCAGTTTTATTGGCATGCAAACCAGGAGGAATTTGAACAAATGAAAGAATGAGAACCCTAATCGAGAAATAATTAATTTGATTTCGAAATCTGAGGAAGACACAATGGATTTTTATATCATAGCATTTGATTACTCGCAGAAAAAAGATATTTCTTTTAGCAAATATGAAGTATCCGATTGGATGGCGCTACTTGAACCCCAGATTGGGTCGTGAATGAGAGCACTATTGTATACCTGACTAATAAGGGTGCGAATATTTCGGGCGACAATTGTTTTCATGAATATATGTATCTGAAAAGCTTTTTTAGAAACTAAGCGTAACTTGGAAGAGTGGAAGTCTAAACACTGCGTGGAAGAAAGGTGGATTTACTTTCTCACGGAAACCGCAAATCCTGAACGCAGACGCCAGCTGCTAAAATAGTGCGTGTATTTGTTTTCTGTTCCCACACACAACGCCACTGTGAAAAGAATATTTTCGCTGATGTCGGACCAGTGGACTGATGAAAGAAATCGACTGCTGCCAGGGACTGCGCTCAATCATTCTTAAGGTACCAGTTTAACTACAGACTGGCTTGCATGGAGTTTCATAAGTATGTAAAAGACAAAAAAAAGACTTGCTGAGAAAGGTGAAATCTTCGGAAAAATATGGTGTACCAACTACTTCTGCCGCAACAAGCTCCATGTCATTCTGTTCTAAATAAAAAATAATTATATTAAATAAAATTTTTAGTTCATTTCTACGCCCCCATCTCAGAGTGCCATGACGGGATCCCACCTAGATATGGCAACCCCATATGTGGGAAACCGCCTAAAAACCAAAAACAAATATTAATAACAGATTTAGCAAAGTGCTCCTTCCATTTCATCTAAACTCCGAATAGCATTTCATATTTATCAAAGAAACTATTCAAGCTTCATCTTGGGAACATTACGTGAATAACCAGCATAATACAAAGAGAGCGTGAAGTCATTGCCTGAACACAAAAATTTATTTCTTAGCAATTATCCCAGACGTGGAAATGCTGTTTATTGTAAATGGTAGTCTACGACACACGTCCACATTTCCGTGCGGTTGCTTCGCAAATTGTAGTTTAACTGAGGAAGTAAAATTTTCATAGTCAGGGAAAGATCTTGTGCTCGCCCTGTATTTTCTCTCTTTCCCTTTTTTGCTCACTAGTTTCAAAAAAATTCCTTCATTACTCTGAAATAGTAAGAGAACGAGACAGACAACTGTATTTGACAGAACAACGTTTATTGATGCTATTTCCAATTTCAGGTAAAGGCTGGAGGTAATACTTGCAGTCCTGGGGTTTACGTTGAATGTGCGAGGGAAAGTTTCTGATGTCTCATCTTAAACAGTATACCCTCTAATGAACGGTCACGAAATAAATTCTTTTAAGTATTATTTCATCCCACTTGCCACAATTGAGCTGGTGTGGCTACCCAGCATCTGAGTATCCCACTCTTCCGATGTAAATAATGACATTACTATGAAACTTAACCACCCAAATCTTAAAAACAGTACTTTTTGAAGTATAAGAAGATAACTGTGTCATGGTGAAGCTGTTTACATAAAATATGTTGAATTTTGTATTTCTTCTTTTTTCATTTTTTTTAAATTAAAATCGGAAAGACCAACGTGTAACGACAAGGAGAAAAGAATAGTCAAAAGGGACTGAAAAAGAGGACGGTGTTCATTAAAAGGGGCACCTTGTGCTGCGCCGTCCTTTAGATGCCTCTAACGCCAACTTTGTACATCATTTTAATCGTAGGACATGTACTGTAGAAACAGCCTGTAATACGTATGTGAAAAGCAACGTCGGACAATGTAGCCCAAGCTCGTAATAACTGTCTTGACAACATCCTGCCTACACTCAACGACGTAGTCTGTGTGACGAAATAATCGTCTGTACTAACACGACGTTACGTTCGCGCTATAAACCTGCACTACCGCCCGCTACGACGTCACTATGTACGAAAGGATAGACACCAAACACTTTCTGCTGTATAGTCGGGTCGGTGATAGCTATCTGGATATTAATTACAAGAACGCATCTGACTATCACTAGGTTCGAAAGATGAACTACCCCGAAATCTGGTATCAAACACCAGAAAAATACTAAATGCTGGAGTCTAGGCTATGTGCGGAGTAGGAATGATGTTTCTACCCTACCAATTACAGCAACCCATATTGGAGAATACGTTCACAAGGCAAAGATATAATTGTATACTGTTTATGTCTCGTTGTCAATCAACGATAACCTCTACAATATCCTTGACTCTATTTCGTTAATATTAATCTTTCAGAATTAAATGAAATAACTTTTCATTTATAGTTAATCAGCTTTCCATAAGAGGCTTCCCCTGCCAACGATTAATTATCTTTCTTTTCTTTACAAGTCTTTCATGGAAAATATCACACCTTATCTTTAATTTCCTTCAACTTTGTTTTTAGCAATATTCCAGTTCTTTATTGGCTTTTGCAGTTACTTTATTCGGAAAAGATATATTCCAGATATTAGTCTGTTTTCAAATAAGCCTCTGATTATTTTTTCGTGTATAGTTTGTAGATAAAGGACAAGTGGGGTACTGACTTTGTCAGTTTAAAACCGTTTTCTTTACTACTTGCAATTAAATCACTTACAGTTCCAAGTCAGCGTTTTCTTCTACGAGTGTTGGTTGTCTCTTCAAAGCCCCACTAAGCGGAAATACAATAAAAAATAAAATAAAAAACCCATATGTCACCGCCGCTTCTCAGCTATGTGAAGTTCAGATAATCAGACAAAGCTCAACCACTGCAGGCGTTGATTTCTGCGACCCACTAACATTTAAATTTCCAAACAAAGTACTCGATGATCTCTTTCAGAGAGAATTAGCGCATTCTCTTTTAAATGGTTCTTAATTTGTCGAGTAGGGCCAAAGGGGCAAGCTATCACATTCTCAGTGAACATCCGCAATAACTATTGTGTAGGGCGACGGTTCTCTTTAATATAGACTACACATTAAGTGCGTCCAATGAGATTTACTGAATTTACTATACTGAAAAGCTCACACAATAAATCCTAACCCAAACATCACTAAGTCACTACACCGTAGTGCCTGCTTACACCTATACAACCACAATAATACAATGCAGCCTGACTATACCTTATTGCGTGCTTTAATCCTCAGACACAAAAGAACTAAGCGACTTCGAGTGAACACGTCTCTTCAGATACAGCATCAACGGAAAATCTCACAAAAATATTGAAATACTGTTTCATACCATCGCGAGGCTATGAAACAGCGGAACGCACCGGAGCCGTGGAAGAAAAATTGATGTTTTGAATGCGCCACAGCGCATTGTATGAAGCAGTCGCCCTCCGTTTCTGGCGGTGACGCCGCTGTGGCAATCGCAGCTTTGGAGTCTCCCTCTGGTGGGAAAGGGGAAAGGTTGCCTGTTCACTTGCATTTAAGGGGCACTACGAGCTCGCCAAGTGTCAGTTGGTCAGTCGGAGTGAGTCTGGCTCAGTCACTTGTCACCAGTTGCTGGTCTGTCTCTCGTTCGCATTTGTGCGGCAGTTAGTGTCTGTCTGTCGTTCGGAGTGCTAGTATGTCTGTCGTTTGGATCAAACTTTAAAGACGGCGAAATGAGAGTCTTACCACTCTGCCAATAACAGAACACAGCTATTGGTCGCTCGGTTGGGGCTGAGTTCCTGCATCTGAGTCTGCGCGTTAGGCCGCCAGTCTGCTCGAGTTGCTCGGGCAACGGTCATTGGCGGTTGGATCGATTGGTTGGTTGGTCGCGCACTGATAACTTGTCCGCCTTGAGCGGCGGCGCATGTGAGTTCGCCACGAGAGTCCAGTGGGCCGCGCCGTATTGCCAGGGGTAGTGGCTTCGCGGTCGACATGAGAGCGACAGGAGTCAACCCACGACATCGGTTTGGCCGGCGCGAGCTGCGACGCCGTGAGACGGGAGATCGGCGCGCCTTCCTGCATCCGTTGAAGCGGCTGGCAGCGGACGGTCTGGAAGAGCGTTTTGGCGGTGCTGTGTCAGGTCTTCTCCAGAAATCACAGTTTATTACAAGTTAAGTGATTGGAGATATGTTGTTTCATTTACTTGTTAGATTCTACTTGTTTTCTTGGTGAGGTCACCAGGCGCTTTGTTTTGGGGTCGTCCCACCATTCTTCTCCGTTTGCCCACCCGCGGGATGGTGGTTATTTATGAATTAGGGGTCTGTTTTTCTCTTGTGGAGTAGGGGCGTGTTAGAGCAACTTGCGGTTCGGGTTGTTTGGTAATCTCCCTGTCAATCTGCCATACGTTAATAGCTGCCTCTGTCATATTTGTCGGATTCGGTGTTAACGAATTTATTGCTTGAAGTGTAATGGCCGAATTCCTGAAATATGTTTTTATCTTGCCTATCATCTTTAGAGGCGGTATATGTGTAATGTAGAGCATGTTTGGCCAACCTTGTATATATTATGTAAGACTGCATTTCATAGGTTTTTATTTAAATGGTCATTTTAGCATATAAAGTTGCCACCCTTCCACCGTAAGAGTTTTTTTTAATCAAGTTGCACCTTCGGTGGCAAGTTAATCTTTTAGTGTTAGTGTTTTGTACCATTTCCATCCCTCCCACGGGGTGTATAGTTTATGTGCTTGTGTGAGTTGTTAAATTTTTTAGTTTAAAGTAATCTGGTGTGTTGCAGATTTGCACCAGTGTAATCTTTCAGAAGATGTTGTGAGCGGTCATGACTACGGCCGTGTCAAAAAGGAGCGACAAGGTTCTCAGCCCGAAAGCTCTTACAGTCAAAAATTGTTCTTTCTGCCTCTGAATAAATTGTAACTTGATATTTAGAGAGTGCTTTCTGATTATAATTTTAAATCTGTTAAAAAAAGGCTTTTAGGAATAAAATTTCCATTTGTTGAAACAAATTTGATTTGTTTTCATCAGTTACCCACTGGCAAGTATTTCCACACTCACATAGTGTGATTAAATGTGTTAATCTTCTTGATGAATCGCTAGGAAATAAAGCAAATTATAAAAAAAGAAAAAAAAGTTTTGAAAGTAAATTCATGGTTCAGCACCATTAATCACAACTAGGGGAAACTAATCTCATGTTTCAATAAATCGGAACTTTTCTTGAGTCTACACCTCACCAAAAACAGACGAACCAATCATTTGCTTCATAAGCCGATAATCTTCTCAAAATACCTTTCTAAACGACTTAGAACTGCTTTGAACACATTTGAGTTCTGTCCCTATAGCAGACTAGTTGATGTATCGTATGTGTGAGCCGATCTCATCACCCTCTTGAGATAATCTCTCTCGAGGCTCACTACTCGAAAGATATTCGGATACTATTCGAATACCACTAAAATCCTAAAAGGATAAGCTAAGAACCGTCCTCTGCGAACAAACAAACCACTCTAATGCTTTCTTTAACAATTAATGTGTTGTCATCCCTGCCGCACGCCGCGATCCAGCAATCGGCTGGGCATTGCAAACTCGCTGACTTGACAGGACACAGCTCTTCTCGACCATCAAGTGTCACATATCTACAACATTCTAATCCCTTCATTCTTCTAGCACATACCAATCGATACTAAGTTGAGACGATAGAAACAAGTGATGCGCTTTTTTCGTGCTGAAAACGGTTTGGCACATTGCAACCTGTCTCTTCCATTAAAAATGTGAATGACCTACACAAGTGAGAATAAATACTGTGCAGAGAAGAAACGTTAGGAATTCTGTGTTCTCTTGCTAATTGTAGTTTGATTACCGCACAAAGACGGCAGCTTAGCAGCGGATAAAAACCGCATTTCAGCCAAAGGTCGCATTTACTGCATTTCAAAGATATTTAAAATACATAAAAAGGTGACGATAACAAGATTTTTGTAAAAACCACATTGGTGTTAGAAACTTACGATTTTTACGTAAAAGCAGATGATAATAATCGAAGATTTTTCGTAAAAAAAACCATATGTGGAAAATACCAAAACTTGTTTGAAGATCTGAAATATAGTCAGTGATGAATGTGAATGATGCTTGGGGCGGGGGGACACGGGTGCATGAGGGAACTTAATTAATGAGAGTAATTATAGGAGGCGGAGATGGATTCACATGCTTAACGAACGCGAAGCGTGTTTCTTCTCAGATACTGCGATGTTTGCATAGAAATGTCAGAATGTCAGACCACAGCTCCGTCTGTAAGTAGGAAAGAATCGTGCAACCATCGCCCTGTCCTCAGAACTGCACTCCCGACTCGGCGCTGCGGTCTGACGCCGAAATAACTCCCATTCCCGCCGCTGAGCGGCGCTACTGGTAGCTCAGTATTAGAACGGCGCATCGATCTGACGCCGAAGTAAATCCCTTTCCCGGCGCTGAGCGGCGCCACTGGTAGCTCAGTGTTACAACGCCGTATATAATTTAAAAACGGAGAAAGTGCAAATAATTACTGAATGTAAGACAGGAAATTATAATTTATATATATATTGATAATTGCATTTACTATTACGGAAACATATACCGTGGCTGAAGAACCAGGAAAACATCTCTACCCATTCAAATCACCAAATCCTGCGTCTATATATAATTGTTTGTAATGCATATCTCACACGGCACGTCGTCAAACACCGTTCTCGAATGTTCGAAATTTTTGAAAGGGCCGATGAGCCCCAAAATTGATATAAACAGAGCCAACAGCCATGGTTTAATTTTAAGTATCTGTTATTCTTAACTGTGATTTGTCGCAGCTAAGGAACCTAAGTCTACAGCCATGGTTTAATTTTAAGTATCTGTTATTCTTAACTGTGATTTGTCGCAGCTAAGGAACCTAAGTCGCGTATCCCTCCGCCACTGCTACTTCCGCGACTTCTGCGATTTCTGCGACGTACCACCGTATGAAAAAGTTACATCTGTCAACACAGAAAATTGCATCTCAACAAACCTGTCATTGGTAAGTATGTTTTACGTTTATTCTTCCGTTGGCTTTAATTTTGTATTAAAGAAACAACTGTGAAAATATTAATAGTGTAATTAATATGTAAGTAGCCGCACAGTACCGTAATAGTTCGTGTTTAGAAAATGAATTCTAACATATTGTTATGTTCATAGGTACCTGAACTACATTTCAGTCACTCAGTAAAGTGATAATTCAAAATATCATTGTCAACAGATCTGAAGAAATTGCCAGTCTTTAGACCGTTTTCGTCAGACGACAGGTTAGTTTCTAAGCGTTTTGATGGACTTAATTACTTCAGTGAGATCGTTCTTGCGAATGTGATATAGCAAATATTAGCAATCTACTCTGTCAATTATATTGCTAGTTATTAGTGACAGCAAAAATTGTTTAATAATCCTTGTGTTTTTGCAGACGCAGTTCTGACTGATTACTGGTTGCTGTACATATCTATCCACATCAAGGCTGTTGAGAGAGACTCGTGAAGATTCAAGACAGCTCTTAGAGGATTTGCAGTTTAAAAGTGAAATAATTATGAAATAAGTGTGTGACTGATTAAAGTGTTTTATTGAAGTTGTTGTGCGATTTTAAAGGAATAATAAATGTTAAATACATTGAGTGAATAATAAAAATCTCATTTTCCACATGTTAAGCCGTCCTATACCCGTAATTTTCCGCCATTTATTTATTGGTAAACACTTGTTGGAGAGTGACATGCCGCCCCCCCCCTTTCTCCACAATCTTGGTGTGACACTGACCTGTAACATATCCCGAAGTCTACAATATGCATTTTGAGGCTGTTGATATGAAAGTGGGAAGTACAGATCTTCCAGTTAAATCAGGAATAGCTTAAGTGCATTACTTGAAAGTTACACAGGAAAAGCTTACTTATGTAGGTGGTAGTAGTGTCGGCAAAAAATTCTTGTGTGTGAAGTTGCCATGTAGAACACCAGGTGTAAAACTTTTCTCCCGAGTCTTGAACTGTGTCGGAACAAAAGTGAGGCATTCATATGACTGTTTTCATTTCTCTACACTTATACAGATGTCTGAGTTCTGCTGTGTTAACATTGCAAAGTCCTGTAGGCATGTGGAGTATTAACCAAAACTGTCATATTGGAAGCAGAATCAAACACATTTGTTACGTTACTTGATATTTTCAGGAGAAAAAGGCAATGTTGCTTCTTATTAATATAATACATTCAGAGTCACAGCAGTATTTGACCAACCATAACTGATGCTGAATGTGCATGTCGTCATATAATATGAAGGGCTTATTTCAATAGTGGTACAAGTCCATTACCTACACTTTTCTGTCTATAATGCTTCTGAAATTAGTGATCCAAACAAACATAAATAAAGGTTCATCTCTAGCTTGAATATTTCTGGTATCTCAACTGCAGATTTTTCAGCACTCATTTAACTTTACGACTCTATATCTCAAAATTAACAAAAATGGACTTGTACCACTATTGAAATAAGCCCTTCATATGCACACACAGCACATCGATCTCGTGAGGCACAAGGCTCTCATAACGAAGTACATACGTCGGTCAACAGATGACACTAGGAAAAGCATGTTAACTGCGCTTTTAGTTGCTACTTGCGACTCTTAGTTGCGATTTGTCACAGAAATCGCAGTTTGACTCGGTAGCGAATAGCGTAGTATGAACTTTGCTCAACAGATGGCAGTGCTAATTGCGCTTTTTAGTTGCTACTTGCGACTCTCAGTTGCGACTTGTCACGGAAATCGCAGAAAGCAGTGCTAAATTCGACCAATAGATGGCTCACGTCTTTCAATGTGAAATACTACTTGCAACTGCTAACTGTAACTGAAATCGCAGTTAGATTCTGTAAGGTTGCTACTGTGATATCTGTGACTTCTCAGTCACTGCGATTTCTAATAGATACGCGATTTCCTGCCCACCACTATAGTGAACTATGGAGCATTTCGGTAACGCTCAGAGTCCTTGTGATGCTTCGATATTAGGCAAACTACGGCAAAGAATTCTTAAGGTTTGCAGTGAAAAATAAGAGCCGCGGTGAATTTGCGTTTCGTGCAAGTTAGATCATACCCTTCGTATCATGGGCAGAACACACACTAAATTATTTTTTAAACTTGAAGTGATCTGTCTGCGGTCTCGAGAAAACGGATTGTATAAAAACCACTCCGTCATGAAAGCACGCGCCAAAGAAAAAACCAGAAAGAATTAGTCATAAAGCCCACATATCTCATAAACTGTTCGAGCTTTCGGAACAAGATTTTTGGCAAAGGATAGCACACAAAGAACAGAGTATTTTGCCATATTATTATTATGCGAAACTTTCGTATCCGCTGCGACAATGAAGCAACTATAGATTTTTTCAGTGCAATAATGTAATTCTTAAGGACAATCCATATTCGGTGAAACGAGAATTGCTGTGGGTTTTCTGACAAAATAAGTAAAGATGTTAGGCGTTTATTCTATTCTGAGAATGGGTTGTTTTATGAACTGTTGACCTGACTTGCCCTTAGTTACTAGTTTAATAACACTCTGTTTCATGATTCTGTCGCAATTTCAACTGCATTAGAATGTTAGTGAGATGAATATTTGTAAACTATGCTGTGTTTCGACAAAAGAGGCAGAGTTTAACAAGGCAACAAGAGAAGTTATAGTTCTTTGTGAATCCATCTCTCCTCAACTACCTACTTGGTATGGCTGACAACTCGAGACTTGTCCTGTGGTGTAACATTTCCAATGGCTTCTTCTTTCAGCATTTTAGCCTCATTGACCGTATTCTCAGTCGCATTTAAAGTAGCGTGATACGGATGAAGGAAGATTAAACTATGTCCTTTGGCGTCAGCCAGATTGTCGACCTGGTACCGTGGGGCTTTCTGCTCTTACAGCATTTAAGGCTCCATTAACTTCACCTTGTACATGCTATGTTCAACTTTATACAGTGGAACATTTCTTTGTACCTGGAACCAAATATCTGCTTTCATTTACTGCGTTGTTGTAGCTTTATCCTTGACAACAGAGTGGTATGGCGCAACGTCCATTATTATTGTCGAATTCAGAGACATATTTGGCAGCAGAACATTATTTTCACTGCCAGTGAATGTGTTTCTTGAACGTCCATTTTTATTATGAATATTAAGTTTTCAGACGTAATGCACTGTTATCATTAAAACAGCACCGGCACAAAACACTTATTCACGATACCTGACGACTATAGAACACTTCAACGCCAGAAGATATCACTTTACAACGAGAGCTAATGAACACTGGTGCCTCTGATGCGCGACACCACTTCGTAATGTTTACGCTCGGCGTGACAACAGGGGCGCTTTACCAGCCGAATTGCTGGTGGCGTGGTAGGGAAAGACGGCTCGCCTTAGCTGTTACCTGGGCAACGGCGACTCATCCCCGCCGCTGAGCCAAACGTCAAAAGTCGCAACTAATTTTAAACGCACTGTAGTCTCACCTCTTCTGATGATTACATCCATCCTCCATTTACGTGGGTAGTAAAACGTCGCGCACACGTGGACGGCGCAGTTGTCCCATCAATTATTAATCTCCACCCATCCAAACCACGCCCTATAAAAACATAAAAGTCAACAAACATCGCTGCAATTGCCCCATCAATCGTTTAACGAATGGTTCATAAAACCAACGATGATAGCAAACATAGTTGATTTTACGAGGCCTACATTCACTTTTGAAACATCAGAAAAAGCACGCCGCAATGCTTTTATTTTTAAGTATCCCAGCAGGTGAACGCAAGTTGTGTGTGGTCAGAGAGAAACACGAACAACCGGAAATAGTCACCTATTTCTTCACAAATAACATTTCTAACGTTAAGTTGCTCTTCGCGCAATGATGCCTACCGATGTGATTGATGATCCACTACCTTTAGATAAATCAGACAACGAAACTAAATAAAATAAATCTTCCAAAGAAAATTAATTTTTTGTCGTCAAATCTACACTCCTGGAAATTGAAATAAGAACACCGTAAATTCATTGTCCCAGGAAGGGGAAACTTTATTGACACATTCCTGGGGTCAGATACATCACATGATCAAACTGACACAACCACAGGCACATAGACACAGGCAACAGAGCATGCACAATGTCGGCACTAGTACAGTGTATATCCACCTTTCGCAGCAATGCAGGCTGCTATTCTTCCATGGAGACGATCGTAGAGATGCTGGATGTAGTCCTGTGGAACGGCTTGCCATGCCATTTCCACCTGGCGCATCAGTTGGACCAGCGTTCGTGCTGGACGTGCAGACCACGTGAGACGACGCTTCATCCAGTCCCAAACATGCTCAATGGGGGACAGATCCGGAGATCTTGCTGGCCAGGGTAGTTGACTTACACCTTCTAGAGCACGTTGGGTGGCACGGGATACATGCGGACGTGCATTGTCCTGTTGGAACAGCAAGTTCCCTTGCCGGTCTACGAATGGTAGAACGATGGGTTCGATGACGGTTTGGATGTACCGTGCACTATTCAGTGTCCCCTCGACGATCACCAGTGGTGTACGGCCAGTGTAGGAGATCGCTCCCCACACCATGATGCCGGGTGTTGGCCCTGTGTGCCTCGGTCGTATGCAGTCCTGATTGTGGCGCTCACCTGCACGGCGCCAAACACGCATACGACCATCATTGGCACCAAGGCAGAAGCGACTCTCATCGCTGAAGACGACACGTCTCCATTCGTCCCTCCATTCACGCCTGTCGCGACACCACTGGAGGCGGGCTGCACGATGTTGGGGCGTGAGCGGAAGACGGCCTAACGGTGTGCGGGACTGTAGCCCAGCTTCATGGAGACGGTTGCGAATGGTCCTCGCCGATACCCCAGGAGCAACAGTGTCCCTAATTTGCTGGGAAGTGGCGGTGCGGTCCCCTACGGCACTGCGTAGGATCCTACGGTCTTGGCGTGCATCCGTGCGTCGCTGCGGTCCGGTCCCAGGTCGACGGGCACGTGCACCTTCCGCCGACCACTGGCGACAACATCGATGTACTGTGGAGACCTCACGCCCCACGTGTTGAGCAATTCGGCGGTACGTCCACCCGGCCTCCCGCATGCCCACTATACGCCCTCGCTCAAAGTCCGTCAACTGCGCATACGGTTCACGTCCACGCTGTCGCGGCATGCTACCAGTGTTAAAGACTGCGATGGAGCTCCGTATGCCACGGCAAACTGGCTGACACTGACGGCGGCGGTGCACAAATGCTGCACAGCTAGCGCCATTCGACGGCCAACACCGCGGTTCCTGGTGTGTCCGCTGTGCCGTGCGTGTGATCATTGCTTGTACAGCCCTCTCGCAGTGTCCGGAGCAAGTATGGTGGGTCTGACACACCGGTGTCAATGTGTTCTTTTTTCCATTTCCAGGAGTGTATTTCTTCAGCACATCTGTGAAGGAGACCACGTATAAGACACTGCTGCGACCTATTTTTGAGTAACGCTGGGATACGCAACAGGTCGGATTAAAGGAAGACATCGAAACAATTTAGAGCCAGGCTATTAGGTTTGTTACGGGTAGATTCGAACAACACGTAAGTGTTATGGAGCTGCTTCGGGAACTCAAATGGCAATACCTGGAGGAAGGTGTCGTTCTTTTCGAGAAATACTATTGGAAAAATTTAGAGAACTGGGATGTGAAGCTGGCTGCCGAACGGTTTTACTGCCGCCAACATACATTGCAGCGGGAGGAGGGGGGGGGGGGGGGCGGAGGAAGAGGAGGGAGGGAGGCAGGAAGATGAGACAGGAGAAATTAGGGCTCATACGGGGGCATGTAGACAGGTGTTTTCCCACTCTGTGTTTGCGAGTGGAGCAGGAAAGGAAATGACTAGCATTGCTACTGGGTACCCTTCGCTAATCGCCCTAAGTGGCTTGCGGAGGATCTATTTCTACGTGTTTACTCTGCTGTTCACAAAAAAGTGCTTGGCAGAGAGTTCAATTAACATCCTTCAAGTTGTCTCTCAACAGTTCCACTCTCCAACAGCTTGCGGGAAAAACAAGCACTTAAATTTTCTCTGCGATCATGATTTCTCTTATCTTATCGTGATGATCATTTCTCCCTATGTAGGTGGGTACAACAAAATGTTTTCGCGATCGGAGTAGAAAAATGGTGACTGAAATTTCACGAGAAGGTCCCGCCGCAACGAAAAACGCCTTTGTTTTAATGATTGCCACTCCACATATGTTTGTCACACTATCTTCCCTACTTCACGACAATACAAAACGAGCTGCCCTTCTTTGAACTTTTTCGGTGTCATCCATCAGCCCCACCTGCTGCGGATCCCACGCCGCACACCAATACTCCAGAATAGGGTAGACAAGCGTGGTGTAAGTAGTCTCTTTAGTAGACCTGTTGCTCATTCTAAGTGTTCTGCCAATGAATCGCAATCTCCGGTATGCTCTACACACAAAATTATCTATGTGATCGTTCCAATATAGGTTATTTGTAACTGTAATCCCTAAATAATTAGTTGAATTTATAGCCTTCAGATTTGTGTGACTTATCGCCTAGTCGAAATTTAGCGGATATCTTTTAGTACTCATGTGAATAACTTCGCACTTTTCTTTATTCAGGGTCAACTGCCACTTTCCGCACCATACAGATATCTTATCTAAATCATTTTGAAAGTTGTTTTGATAATCTGATGACTTTACAAGACAGGTAAATTACAGCATCATCTGCAAACAATCTAAGACGGCTACTCAGATGGTCTCCTATGTCGTTAATATAGATCAGGAACAATAGATGGCCTATAGCACTTCCTTGGGGAGCGCCGGATAATTACTTCTGTTTTACTCGATGACTTTCCTGTATTACTACGAACTGTGAGCTGCCTGACAGGAAATCACGAATCCAGTCGCACAACTAAGGCAATAATCCGTAGGCACGCAGTTTCGTTACAAGACGCTTGTGAGGAACGGTGTCGAAAGCCTTCTGTAAATCTAAAAATATGGAATCAATTTGACATCCCCTGTCGAGAGCACTTATTACTTCATGAATATAAAGAGCTAGTTGTGTTTCACAAAAACGATATTTTCTGAATCGGTGCTGACTACGTGTCAATAAATCGTTTTCTTCGAGATACTTCATAACGTTCGAATACAGTATATGTTCCAAAACCCTACCGCAAATCGACGTTAGTGATATAGACCTGTAATTCAGCGAATTACTCCTACTTCCCTTTTCTGGTATTGGTGTGACTTGTAACAATTTTCCAGTCTTTAGGTACGGATCTTTCTGTGGGCGAGTGGTTGTACATAATTGCTAAATATGGAGTTATTTTATCAGCATACCCTGAGAGGAACCTGACTGGTATACAATCTGGACCAGAGGCCTTGCCTTTATTAAGTGATTTAAGCTGCTTTGTTACACCGAGGATATCTACTTCTATGTTTATCATGATGGCAGTTGTTCTTGATTGGAATTCAGGAATATTTTACTTTGTATTCTTTGGTGAAGGAGTTTCGGAAAACCGTGTTTAATAACTCTGCTTTAGTGGAGCTGTCATTGGTGACTTCACCGTTGTTATTGCGCAGTGAAGGTACAGATTGCGTCTTGCCACTGGTGTGATTTGTGTATGACCAGAATCTCTTTGAGTTTTCTGCCAGATTTTGAGACAGCATTTCGTTGTGGAAATTATTAAAACCATCTCGCATTGAAGAACGCGCTATATTTCGAACTTCTATAAAACTTTGCCAATCTTGGGGAATTTGCGTTCTTTTAAATTTAGCATGCTTTTCTCGTTGCTTCTGCAACAACGATCTGACCCGTTTTGTGTACCATGGGGGATCAGTACCATCACTTAATAATTTATGTGGTATATATCTCTCAAATGGTGTTGATACTATCTCTTTGGCCATGCGGTTCTAGGCGCTTCAGTCTGGAACCTCGTGACCGCTACGGTCGCAGGTTCGAATCCTGCCACGGGCATGGATGTGTGTGATGTCCTTAGGTTAGTTAGGTTTAAGTAGTTCTCAGTTCTAGGGGACTGATGACTATAGATGTTAAGTGCCATAGTGCTCAGAGCCATTTGAACCGTTTGAACTATCTCTTTGAAAACATTCTACAACTTTTCTACACTTACATGATCAGATCGGAAGGAGTGAAGACTCTCTCTTAAAAAGGCTTTAAGAGCATTTTCATCAGCTTTTTAAATCGATATACTTTGCATTTCTTTTTGATGGTTGTAGGTGTTATGGTATTAAGCGTAGCAGTAACTGCCTTGTGGTCACCAATCCCTGTATTCGTCACAATACTCACTATTTGTCCAGGATTATTTGTTGCTATAAGGTAGAGTATGCTTCCGCAACCATTTACGCTTCGAGTGGGCTCATGGACCAATTGTTCAAATTAATTTTCTGAGAAAGCATTCAGCACAATTTCGGATGACGTTTTATGCCTGCCGACAGCTTTAAACTTATAATTTTTCCAGCATAATGATGGTAGATTGAAGTCACCACCGACTTTAATTATATGAGCAGGGCACTTATTTGAAATGAGACTCAAGTTGTCTTTGAATCGCTCAGAAACTATATCTTCTGAGACGTGGGATCAGTAAAACAATACAGTTAATAGTTTAGTCCGACTGTCAGGTATAACCTCTACCCCATACTATTTCACACGAACTATCTACTTCAATTTCGCTACAACGCAAACTACCTCTGACAGCAATAAATACTCCACCACCAACTGTATTTAATCTATCCTTTCTGAACACTGTTAGATTGTTTGAAAACATTTCGGCTGAACTTATTTCCAGCTTTAGCCAGCTCTCTGTACCTACAACTATTTGAGCTTCAGTGCTTTCTAAGCTCTGGTTCTTTCCCAACACAGCTATGACAACTTACAACTACAATACCAATCGTTTCTACAACTACCTTACTGTGTTTTACATGCCCACTTTTAGACGGTCGCCTCTTCTGTGGTTTCCTGAGACCCTCTAACCTAAAAAACCGCCCAGTCCCTTCCACACAGCCCCTACTACCCGTGTAGCCGCCTCCTGTGTGTAGTGATCTCCTGACCTATTAAGTGGAACCTGGAAACACACCATCTGATGGCGCAAGTCAAGGAATCTGCAGTCTACACGTCACAGAACCGCCTGAGCCTCTGATTCAGACCCTCCACTTGGCTCTGCACCAAAGGACCACAGTCAACAATGCTGCAGATGGTGAGCTCCGCCTCAGTCTCCGAATCAAGATTGGCAGTCTTTACCATTTCCGCTAGCTGCCCAAAACCAGACATAATCTGCTCCGATCCAAGGCGACACACGTCATTGGTACCAACATGAGCCACCACCTGCAGTTGGCTGCACCCTGTACCCTTCATGGCATCTGGAAGCACCCTTTCCACATCCGGAATGACTCCCCTCGGAATGCACACAGAGCGCACACTGGCTTCCTTCCCCTCCTTACCAGGTATGTTCCTAAGGGTCCCCATTATGAGCCTAACGTTGGAGCTCCCAACTACCAGCCATCCCACCCTCTGTGAATGCTCAGACCTTGCGGGCTGAGAAGCTTCCTCTGGAACATGGTGGACAACTGCATCCGACTTGGAGACATCATCAGCCACAGATAACGCCCAAAACTTGTTCGTCAAATGAATCAGGGAGGCCCTATGATCGGGCCTTGGAAAGTTATTCGCTTCCTGCCAGACTTTGGAATGATCTCCCACTCGAGCATGGGTGTGGGGCCAACCTCAGTGCAGGCAGTACCCAGGGCGGTCACAGCAGTGGACCAGTCAGAGGACACACGGGACGTGCTCGACGTCCCTCGCATCCCCGCATTCGATCCCCCACAGCGACGCCCCTTGGCAGCAGCCTCAAGCTGTGTGACAGAATCCAATGCAGCCTGGAGCTGTGAGTGAAGGGTCGCCAACTCAGCTCGCATCTGTACACAACAATCACAGTTCCTATCCATTACTGCAGTCGCTCCTGTCTGAAGCTCGTAAAAATATGTGACAAGCGAATGGTGTACTCGACTTACTAGTAGCAGGAACTCGTGGTGCGCTCTCACTGACGGTCTAAGCGAGGGGAAATATTTTTCATCCCAGGACAAAATGAGAGGTAGTCATAACTCTGCCATTCTAAGAAGTATTGTTGATGAACACTGATCACGACAGAAAAATTGTTACAAACTATCGTTAATTCAGTACAAGTTACCCAATCTTAGCATTTTAAGAAAACTAAAATGTGTGATTGCCTTAGTCTTAAATCAGTATTTATGTCACCAAGAATATATATCCTGTCCTTAGTTCATTATGCAAAAAAATAGTCAATTTTCTCTCAGGACTGTGCAAATGCTTCAGTATTAGTGTCTGGCATACAGTGCAAAAATATAGTTATGATTTTTAACATTCACTGTAACAGTGCAGCTGCTTTAATTGCTGTTTCCATGCTTCTGCCACCCACACCAAGGCCACTGTAATGCCCAAGGACTGTAACCCTAACAACCTGATTAATGTAGTCTCTTCTGTGATGCCTCTTCAGCAGCACACCAGTCTTGTAATTCATTCCTCCATTACATCATTTGCTGATTGTCACTGACTTTATAATCAACTCTTTTAATAAGCTTCGAGAGGAATGAGATTTACAATAACCCTTTTACTTATCTCGTTTGCTCACACTTGGTTCCAATTCTTCATGTCTAGGTGCTCATTCCTGAAGCTGAAATTTTTGACATTGTAGGTTCTAATGATTCCAATTGATGTAAATAATGCTGAAGTATTGCCTGAGCAGAAAATTCTGCTTCTGTAATTCTTATTCTTTTACATTTTCACTGTCTTTACAATCTACAATTCAAAATCAGAAATTACATTGTTATTGCAAAAATTAAAACATGTCTGATCACATTTTAGTCTGAAATATAACATAACATGCACAAAATCATGTGTAATTCATTCAGAAAACGCCTGAGATAATACTGACCAGTTTAAAATGTAATTATTTCTGATATCGATTACTTCTGTTCAGAAAAGTAATGCTAGAAGAGGGTGTCCCTTTACAATTTCCTCCTCACAAAATGTGGAAGCAATGTGTTTACAATATTTTGTGACGGACTATAAGGTTTGCCAAACAGTGACAGAATGATGCCAAAAGATAGAATACAGGTGTATAGAAATATCTGATATGTAACACATTACAGAAAACATAAAAGAAATATCTACTATATATATATCAGGATATGGTATTCCGATTCTCTGATCTGTGGAACATACTGCCCCAGAATACAGTTGTATAGAAGTATCTGACATGTAACACATTTCAGAAAACATAAAAGAAATATCTACTATACATATAGCAGGATATGGTATTCCGATTCTCTGATCTATGGAACATACTGCCCCAAGACAAATAATGCAAAATCAAAACTACAACATTACAACACTAAACTGTAGAAACAAATACTGAGTCAAGATAAATTACTAGAATTACAAATTTCAAGTTTACATCCATAAAAATCAAACCTTCAAATCTTCAAAGGAGATGAGAAAAAATTCAGAGCATAGCTGTAAGACGAGTGAGCAGACTCGAAAAACACAATGATGGGTACAGATCAGAAAAATATACTCAATCATGAGAAGGAATGTAGCACAAAATCAATCAGCCACATGAAGCTGAGTATTTAAGGATACGAGAGGCGTTTGAAAAGTCCATGCAAAGTCCGAGAGTTGGCACCATCGGCACGTATCGAGGTTATGTTTAGTTAGTAGTATCTTTGGAAAGAGCGAACATCAAGTTTCAGCCATATTGGTCTATTTCTTTGTGTTCGGCATTCTTGTGAATCAAAGAAGTCGAGTGATTGTCAAAAAATGGGGGAAGAAGTATTTTGTGTGGTGATTAAACATTACTTTATGAAAGGCAAAACGCCTCAGGAGACTAAAGAGATGCTTGATAAACATCATGGCGACTCTGCACCTTCGTTTAGAACAATTTATTAATGGTTTCAAAATTTTTGAAGTGGCCATATGGGCACAAGTGATGCTGAATGTTCTGGACGCCCTGTGGAGTTTACGACTACAGAAATCATTGATAAAATCCATGATATGGTTATGGATGACAGAAGTGTTAAGGTGTGTGAGATTGCTTGTGCTGTGGGCATCTTGAGTGAATGGATACATAAAATTTGGCATAAACGTTTGGACATGAGAAACCTATCAGCAAGATGGGTTCCGCGATTGCTCACGATTGACAATAAATGGAATCGTGTGAAGTGTTGCAAGGATAGTTTGCAGCTGTTCAGAAAGAATCCGCAGGACTTTGAGCGCCCTTTCGTCACTGTGGATGAAACATGAATACATTACTATACTCCTGAGACCAAAGAACAATCTAAACAATGGGTTACCAAGGCAGAGTCTGAACCAAAAAATGCGAAGACCATTCCTTTGGTTGGAAAGGTTATGGTGACTGTCATTTTGGATTCGCAGGGGATAATCCTCATTGGCTATGTGGAAAGGGGTAAAACTATTACATATGCATATTATTCATCGTTATTGGACCATTTGAAAACCGTGCTACAAGAAAAACACAGGCAATTGAACCGCTGAAAAGTCCTTTTCCATCACGACAATGCCCAGCACACACCTCAGCCATTGCGGTCGCAAAATTAATGGACATAGGATTCCAACTCGTTTCACATCCCCCCTATTCTCCAGTCCCTCAGACTACTATTTGTTTCTCAATTTGAAGAAAGCGCTGGCGGGACAAAGATTTTATTCAGATGAGGAGGTGATTGCAGCAACTAATAGCTATTTTGCAGACTTCAACAATTTCTATTATTCGGAAGGGATCAACAAATTAGAACAGTGTTGGACGAAGAGTATAAGTCTAAAAGGAGACTATTTTGAAAAATAAAAAATGTTTACCCCACAGATGTAAATAGTTTTTATTTTTGCATGGACTTGTCAAGCGCCCCTCATATGTCGATGCACGAAGGACAAATTAATGATAAAATATTAGGGCTTAACAAGTCTCTGGACTGAAGACCATAACAACAACAACAACAAGCATATGATGTAGGGACCAACGCATGAATTCAAGCCACACATGTACAAACCAGCAAAAAATCTTTCGACACAACTAAATGAATAAAGTTCACAATCATTTCAATCATATGTAAAGAATAATTGTAAGAAGTATCTAGCCTCAATCAATAGTTGCATGCTCTCCTTGAGTACACACACACTGTTGTGATGACAAGGGGTACCCAAAACAGAGTTAAGCATGAGTTTGCCCACAATTAAAGTTCCAGTCAGATACAATAGTGCAGTACTCAGGATGAAAAACAGGTGAACAGAGTCATAATTAGCTTCTGAATGATGACATAATCAAGTACCTTGAGGACAAAAATCAGTGTATGAAAGCTGACATATCTGCATCATGTTATATTGTCTATACTAGTAATGTCTTCCATACAATTTGCTAGTTGTTCATACAAATAAACCTACTTATGTAAAGGCCTAATAGAATCATTTACAATTGGTAAAAAAAGAAAAACAAGAAAAAAGGGAAAACCATACTGATTGAAAGTTATATAATGTATTGGGATGTCAGTCGCTCTACTTGAAAAGAAACGTCTATATATGTGGAATAACACTCTCTTTGGCAGTCTTGGCTAACAATTTACAAATCTCAGTCACAACACTGATGTAGTTGAGAGATGCATGAGTACATTACTCAGCATCTAATATCTCTTGTAAGTTGACTGGTCCAGCAGAGTACAGCCATACCACCAAATAATTGTTCCCAAGTCGTTACTATGACCAGAATGTCATCAGCATGCACAATTAATTTTGAACTCACTTCACTACCCAAGACAGAATGCAGAGCTCATGAATTCAGCTGCAGATACATTTAGCCCAAATGGCACAACACAGTATTGAAAACACTTACCTCCAGACAAAAATGCTGTATTCCTTGCAGAATTAATTTCAAGTGTTATCTGGTGAAATCCAGAGTCGAAGTCCAAGATACTCACGTATTTTACATAATCAGATTTGTGTATCAGCTCATCCATGTTCTAAGGATGGCCATTCTCTCTGATAAGAAATTTTATAAGATGTCTAGAGTACGAAACATTTCTTACTCCACCATTTCTCTTACTTATCACGAGTAAATGATTATTGAAATCACTCCTACTTCTCTCAATTACACCCCATGTCTCCATTTTGTGAATCTCTTTCCCTACAAGTTTTCTTTTTGAGAATGGTATATTTTATGGCTTGAGAAAGACAGGTTGATGATCTATAAGGTAAAGCATTCACTGACAGCCTTTCACTTTCCCTGGTTTTTTACTAAGCGTATTTCTAAATCCCAATAACAAATTCCTAAGTTGTTCATTAAGAGTTGCAGCTTCCCTTACTTAAGAATCTACTATACATTCAAGATCTTGATCCTCAGTCTCATCAAACACCTGGTACTCACCTTGGTTCACAATGTTTTGCAAACAGTTACAACTTTTCCCACAGTTTAAAATACAGAAATTTGTTTTCACATAAGTATTACTTTTAGGTTTCAAAACAAACAATTTCTTAGAATTCCATCCAAAACAAGCCTCAACTTTCACTATTCAAGCAATATCGAGAATTATATTTTCTTCCAGGCTAGGGGTCACTTAACATCCATGTTCAAAGGTTTTGTTTACTATACTAAACATTGAAAGTACCTGCGATTTTATGAATTTGCTTTGCTTACCTGTAGCTCCTCTTATCTTTACACCCACAATGGACATTTCCACAAAATTCGTACTATACTCAATCTTGTCTCTAAATTATTCAGATATACCACAAATTGGGCTACGTGTATCAATCGAACATTTACCTCCCCACTCGACAGTCTCAATCTTAAAGTATGTTCTTGTTGTGGTCTTTAGTCCTGAGACTGGTTTGATGCAGCTCTCCACACTACTCTGTCCTGTGCAAGCTGCTTCATCTCCCAGTACATACCACAGCCTACACCCTTCTGAATCTGCTTAGTTTATTCATCTCTAGGTCTCCCTCTACGATTTTTACCCTCCACACTGCCCTCCAATACTAAATTTGTGATCCCTTGATGCCTCAGAACATGTCCTACCAACTGATCCCTTCTTCTAGTCAAGTTGTGCCACAAACTCCTTTTCTCCCCAATTCTATTCAATACTTTCTCATTAGTTATGTGATCTACCCATCTAATCTTTAGCATTCTTCTGTAGCACCACATTTTGAAAGCTTCTATTCTCTTCTTATCGAAACAATTAAGTGTCCATGTTTCACTTCCATACATGGTTACACTCCATAGGAATACTTTTAGAAACGACTTCCTGACACTTAAATCTATACTCGATGTTAACAAATTTCTCTTCTTCAGAAACGCTTTCCTTGCCATTGCCAGTCTACATTTTATATCCTTTCTACTTTGACCATCATCAGTTATTTTGCTAGCCAAATAGCAAAACTCCTTTACTACTTTAAGTGTCATTTCCTAATCTAATTCCCTCAGCATCACCCGATTTAATTCAACTACATTCCATTATCCTCGTTTTGCTTTTGCTGATGTTCATCTTATACCCTCCTTTCAAGACACTATCCATTCTGTTCAATGCTCTTCCAAGTCCTTTGCTGTTACTGACAGAATTACAATGTCATTGGTTAACCTCAAAGTTTTTATTTCTTCTCCATGGATTTTAATACCTACTCCAAATTTTTTCTTTTGTTTCCTTTACTGCTTGCTCAATATACAGATTGAATAACATCGGGGATAGGCTACAGACCTGTCTCACTCTCTTCCCAACCACTGCTTCCCTTTCATGCCCCTCGACTCTCATAACTGCCATCTGGTTTCTGTACCAATTGTAAATAGCCTTCCGCTACCTGTATTTTACCCCTGCCACCTTCATAATTTAAAGAGAGCACTCCAGTTAACATTGTCAAAAGCTTTCTCTAAGTCTACAAATGCTATAAACGTAGGTTTGCCTTTTCTTAATCTAGCTCCTAAGATAAGTTGTAGGGTCAGTATTGTCTCACATGTTCCAATATTTCCATGGAATCCAAACTGATCTTCTCCGAGGTCGGCTTCTACCAGTTTTTCCATTCATCTGTAAAGAATTCATGTTAGTAATTTGCAGCCGTGACTTATTAAACTGATAGTTCAGTAATTTTCACATCTGTCAACTCCTGCTTTCTTTGGGATTGGAATTATTATATTCTTCTTGAAGTCTGAGGGTATTTCGCCTGCCTCTTACATTTTGCTCACCATATGGTAGAGTTTTATCAGGACTGGCTCTCCCAAGGCTGTCAGTAGTTCTAATGGAATGTTGTCCACTCCCGGGCCTTGTTTCGACTTAGGTCTTCCAGTGCTCTGTCAAACTCTTCACCCAGTATCATATCTCCCATTTCATCTTCATCTACATCCTCTTCCATTTCCATAATATTGCCCTGAAGTTCATTGTCCTTGCATAGACACTCTATATACTCCTTCCACATTTCTGCTTTTCCTTCTTTGTTTAGAACTGGGTTTCCATCTGAGCTCTTGACATTCATGCAAGTAGTTCTCTTTTCTCCAAAGGTCTCTTTAATTTTCTTGTAGGCAGTATCTATCTTACCCCAGTGAGATAAGCCTCTACATCCTTACATTTGTCCTCTAGCCATCCCTGCTTAGCCATTTTGCACTTCCTGTCGATCTCATTTTTGAGACGTTTGTATTCCTTTTTTGCCTGCTTCATTTACTGAATTTTTATATTTTCTCCTTTCATCAATTAAATTCAATATTTCTTCTGTTACCCAAGGATTTCTACCAGCCCTCGTGTTTTTACCTCTTTGATCCTCTGCTGCCTTCACTATTTCATCCCTCAAAGATACCCATTCTTCTTCTACTGTATTTCTTTCCCCCATTCCTGTCAATTGTTCCCTCTCCCTGAAACTCCCTACAACCTCTGGTTTAGTCAGTTCATCCAGGTGCCATCTCCTTAAATTCCCACCTTTTTTGCAGTTTCTTCAGTTTTAATCTACAGTTCATAACCAATAGATTGTGGCCAGTGTCCACATCTGCCCCTGGAAATGTCTTACAATTTAAAACCTGGTTCCTAAATCTTTGTCTTACCCAAAACATTATCCTCAAAATCTAAATCTTCACCCAAAATCTAAATCCTCATATCTGTTATTAGACACTTCACATAAAAGATCGCTTTCACTTTCATCAATTGCTGCATCCACACTGTCTTTACAGGGTTTTGTCAACTTTACTGGTATTGCAGCACTACTTACAGCAACCTCACGTTGTCTGGTAAAGATTGAAAATGATGAATGGATTCACGAGTACAGCTAACATCACTTATTACCGAAAGAACACAAAATATATTACAGTCAAAATTATATTTCCAGCTTAGATCTTCTTTTACCTCAGTCCACCAATATGGATACACATTTTGACTAACCACAGTTAACTTATTCCACAATGTACATTTATCTACCTTATCATTAATTTGGTTCTGAACAAACTTCAAAAAATTTTCACCTTTACTCTCTATGCTTACACATGTCACCTTTACTGTTTGAATCATTGCTCTGCATGTCATTAATGAAAAACTGCTTTGACTGGACTGGTATTTCGTGATTCTCACTCACATCATCACATACCTCACTTACCTTACTGTACTGTCAACATTATTCACAAATAACTTATTCTTAAATTCCATAGTTACCTGATACCTGTTAACATCACCATCATTATCATCATCATCATATTATTCCAAAATTACTTCATCAACAATGTTGTTAACAACTCAAAGTCACTGACCTCATCTACATTCATTTGTAATAAGCTATCAATCTGAGACTTACCAACCTCAATTATTTCACAGCTTTCTTTCACATCTACATCAAAAATATCACCTAGTTCAGATCAAATACAGTCATCACCTGATTTACATACATCAATAACACTCTTTTCTGAGCATGCAGAAATCATTAGTGCCTACATAAAAATTCTCACTGCTGTAACATTCTGTTTTGTGATTGGTACCTACTTCACCATAATTAAACATAGTATCCTGAAATGTTTGATCAATACATAAATGAGAAATCTGATATTCCTCCAGTTAAACTTCAGATACCTGTGCCATACCATTCACATAGTTATTATTGTCTAATTGGATGTGTAAATTGTGGGTCCTGTGCTTGTTGTGTTTTCTCACCACAGAGCAGTGGACCTTCATTGAGGCAGACTGCTGTTCCCAAGTAGTTACTTCTATGATTATTTCTTCTATTAAATTGCTGATAGTTATCCCCATAAAATCCTATCCTGCTGATGTTCTAAATTTCTGTCTCTGTTTAAATTTTGATCCTGATAGAAGTTACCATTATCTATGTTTCTGTAATTATTCCCATTGTGATTTCTATCATTCTGATTGTTATGTTAGATACTTCTTTCCACTGCCCTATCCAGCCTGTCAACAAGTCGTAAAAATTGTTCAAGACAATCATCAGGTCAGAGTACTAAATCTCACTGCATCCTTTCTGGTAATCTCCTGTTGAGTGCATCAAGCAATGTCATTTCGTCAAATGGTTATCAAGATGTGTTAATGTCTTAAGTTCGTTCATACAAAACTCTTTCTGAGTACTGTCCCTATTCCTATAATTAGGACTATTCAAAAATTTGTTTTTAATTCTCCCCTGTTTCTGACCAAAATGTATTTTTTTTTTTAATTTGACATGTTTCCACTGGTGTAAAATTAAATTTACCCATTATAGAGCTTCCCCTTCAAGACACCCGACAACAAATTTTATGTTTTTGATTCCCACTCATATCTGACACAAAACTATCTCAACAGTGGGGCACCAAATCCACTGGATGTAAATTGTGTGATGGAAAACTTTTGATTGGAGTACTGGACTCCACCATTGTTTGAATTTAAATTTTTTAGAATTCAGTTTTCCTGAATTGTTGAAATTTTTTGATCTGAAACATTTACACTATTTTGCATATTGTTTTCAACATTTAAAACTTTTTGTCTGAACTAGTGTTGTTGTGTTCCATGTTTTCCACTATGGCCTTCTGTTCAACCCTGATGTCATTAACATTCTTCATCTGGCTTGCCAATTCAATTATTAACTGTTTTCCAAAACATTAAATTTATTTTGTAAAACATTAACTTTCCCAGTCAGACTTTTTAATCCCTACGACAATCCATTTTTTTAGTTCTGAAACTTGATTGCTAAGTTGGTCTATTTGGTATTATACCCTATCCATTTTACTATTGTTTTCAGTTTTTAGGTAATTTAATTGTCCTAGTAGAGACATAAATTTGCTATCATTTTCTGTTCTTATTTCAGTTAACTGTTCATTAACTGCACTAAATTTGCTTCATTTCCTCTATTTTTGCCAAAATTAAATGAAAAATGTCATTTTTTACTGTTACTTTGCTGAATACGCTTTCACTCAGCTCAAACATGTCCTGGCTATGTTCTACAGCTTTCACTTCTACATCACTCCTACCCTTGTCTCTGTTCACTTTGTTAACAAGCAAGAGGAGGTGTCCCTTTACAGTCTGCTGTCATAAAGCTGAAAATCTTAATGAATACAGGATGGTGTCTGTTGAAAAATGTAGACACCACCACAATTTTGGTTTCACTTTTTCACATATTGTCTTCAAGGTGCTATTGTTGGATGATGACCAATTTTTTAAAATCAAAGTGAAAAATTGCTACACAAGGTAGACTGTAATTATCAACAGTAATTTGGTTTGTAAAAAGTGTAGTAGCCTAAGACTTTGATAGGGTACACAGAATCATTTTATGCATCTGCATTGCCACTAACCTGTTTATGGATACAAGCACAATATTGAACATCATAGTAGATTATGCAAAATCCATAACTAATGGGTCAATCAGTTAATGAAGTAAGCCACCTTGTGCACAAAAATTGGAGTAGCAAAAGTATAGCAACCAAAGATGAAATACAAATGCACTGAGTCAAAATCTGCTGCTTAAAACGTGGCTCTTTCTTAACTTTAATGTTAATTATTTTGTAAGTTATTTATTTCCACGAGATTTTAACTTTGTTTGTGAAAAATTGGAATTCCAGTCTTTACAATGAGTGGTATCTTCTTTACCAAATCTATCAAGTAGCTTAAAATATTTTCACTGCTGTTTGTAATAATAAAAGTTTTAACCAGACATAACTTTACTGAAGTCATGTAATAATTCAAGTTAAATGTTCTCAACTATTTATCATGAAATAAACTACACCTGTTTATTGTATGTGGTTAAAAGACTTATGCCATTTTCTCACTGTATTTTTTGTAGTTTATGTACAATAAATGTTATGCACTCACAAGGTGCTTGTTTATTATTTTGTATATGGTTTCTAAATTTACCATACAGTTCATTTTTATAACAAAAAGTGCATTAAATATGGCATGAATATAGGCATCATGCTACTTTAAAATCAATGTTACATGTAGCTCAAAATAACTTGGCACCCACACAGAATCACTCTTGTTCTCAGCTCCAGGTGTATCTACCTTACTGTTCTGTAGGAGTGACCACCTCAGTCTCCAGTAATCTGCTGAGGAGTGTGTGTCATCCACTATCAGCAGTTGTGTTAACTGCTATTGCGGTGGTTGTTTTTGTTAGACACTCCAGTTAGTTACATTATTAGTTGCACTAGGATGAGCTGTCTGTATGATTTTTTGCAGACTCACTCACTCTAGCTTAGAAGTTCTGCTTTTGAGTAGACTTCATCTGTTGAACTGAATCCTCTTACTGGGTAGTACATACACACAATGAAACCCTCACCACTTCCACTTTACCCACCCATACAATACTATTTCACTCTTAACACTCTGCTTCCACATTCAGCTTGGCCACATGCAACCGAACTGTCACCTTCCAGCCTAACCTAGTCCTCAGGCTACTCTACAGATCAGCCACAACAACAAAATGCCTATTCAGCCTTGTTATGTCAGTGTTCATTTAGGGAGATGAAGTAGCTGTTTGCCGGCCGGTGTGGCTGAGTGGTTCTAGGCGCTTCAGTCTGGAACCACGCGACCACTATGGTCGCAGGTTCGAATCCTGCCTCGGGCATGGATGTGTGTGATGTCCTTAGGTTCATTAGGTTTAAGTAGTTCTAAGTTCTAGGGGACTGATGACCTCAGATGTTAAGTCCCATAGTGCTCAGAGCCATTTTTTGAAGTAGCTGTTCACACAAACTGAAAATTCATTTGTGTAAGAAAATAGTTTCAGAAATGCAGTGTTACAGAGAATTGCTGGAAACTTATGGGTATACCGGATGACTAAATAGGTAGTACAGAATCAAGTTGGTAAGAAGAGAAATTAATAGCACAACTTGACTGAAAGATGAGACTGACTGATAGGACACACCTCGAAGCATTGGGGAATCATCAATTCAATTTGGTACTAGAGGGAACAGTGTGGGGTAAAAATTACAGAGGCGCACCAATGTTTGACTACTGTAAGCAGTTTCAAATGGATGTAAGTTGTGCCTTATAACAAAATGTAATGGAAACTGTGTCTTATAACAAAATATATCCAAGTTTCCTGAGTAAATCAACTACAGTTACAGCCAATGCTTGTAACATTGTGATGTCCTCATGGATTTGTGCATCAGTAAAAATTGTCAGAGTTGCTTCTAAAGGGCATCAAATATACATCTGTATCTCTATTATTTTCCATTACCTATTCTCAGTTCTAATATTTACAATCAACAAACATTTGATAAAATAGTCAGTGGATGTAGAACCATTTCTAACATGGTTCCAGCATGTTCAAGAAAATATTTAAAGAAGACACTATCTGAACAGGCCTTGAAGGCCCAACAGTATTGACCAGCTGCTGTGTCATCCTCAGCCCTTAGGCATCACCGGCTGCAGATACGGAGGGGCATGTGGTCAGCACACCACTCTCCCAGCTGTTGTCAGCTTTCGTGATTGGTGTCACTACTTCTCAGTCAAGCAGCTCCTTAATTGGCCTCAAGTACTAGCCAAGCCCAACAGCTCTTAACTTTGGTGCTCTGACGGGAACTATTGTTACCACTGGGGCAAGGACATTGGCCAAGAAAATACTGGTTTCATTTTAATTGTGTTGCGACCAAAGGAAACTAGGATACAATGGTCTTGTACATGTTACTTGGGGTATTGCATAACTTGCAGACTTCAGCATTTTTGTTCAAAAAAAATCATTAAATACAAAATAATTTTTAATCATTATGGGCTCCTAATATTTAGGTTTTCTAGGTAATATTATCATTCTTAGCAGATTTGTATGTTTGTGATCTTTTTTACTTCACTGTTACAAAACCACTGATTAAAAATTGGCTATTTAGAAATTGCTTTCCCAAAATAAAGAATATTAGATACATATTTCAACACAGGAAGCAAGATGCACAAGACAATCCCGCAAGGCAATATTCACATCCTTTGGTAGTACTTTGTCAGTAGTGTTACTAATGCAATATACCTTATGCCCATGGTTCCTGCAAACCAAGTTGAACCTGGAACATTAGACAATGAATGGTAGAGTAATAAAATCTCGATTATGTAATGTTCAATACAATTACAATTCCACATTTTGCTCATTGTTACTCTCGGTGCATTTCCTTTGCCACAACTGAATAATAAATCAGTAAAAATTTTAAAGATTGCAATACAATGTGTAGATATACTATCGATATTGTACAAATTACAGTGATTACTGTTATCAGCTATCAAGAATAGACACTACACTAACCATCGTTGATTAGTATGTTCCTGACCTTAATTTAGAAGATAAGCAAATTCTTCAGAGAATAGAGCGTTATAGGAAAGAAAAGCCATTATATACACATTTCAACAGGAGTTTAAAGATGCACCAGAATAATGGTCTCAAAGGATGAAACTCAAGAAATGTACCAAGAATTGCTCTTCACCTGTTAATAGGAAAAATAAAACTACCTTAAATGTGCACACTGTAGGCTATTTATTTTACAATGGTACTTACCATCCCACAGTTGGAATACAGCCATTTTTCTAGCACAACCATAACTTACTCTTCTGCCAATGTAATCTCAAATAAGCCAAAAACCTGTAGTCTTCCTTGGAGCACTTAATGATGTCTTCTGTTGTACTTTATGCACATTCATCAAGCATGCATAGAAATTCTCAGTATGAAATCATCATTCCAGATAATTCTACAGTAAAATTCACAATTACAAATGCTGAATGCAGTCCTTGCAAAAAAGGCAGCATTCCATATTGGCTGAATTACCATGTAACATCGTGAACATTAGCCAATCAGTATCAATATTTTAGCATAGTCTGACAGTGTTGAGACAATACACAGTAGTTGAACTGGGTGTGGTAACTTCTGTGAACTACATTACTACCAACATTTTGGTGTTGGGATGGTCTTGTGCTGATTTTATAAAGTTCTGTTGAATAATAGCTAAATTAAGACACATCTTTAAACTACATATTTCTAGTTCATTAGTAAAGTTACCATAAGTGAACATGGATTCAGCCTATTTATGATGATAATTGTCACACTCATTGACATATTGAATAGGGAATGCTATACAATTTCGTTGTGAGGAGCACACCATCTGCTGAGTTGGAAGCAGCCTGTTCTCTACTGAAGGAGACCTACCACCTGCTGAGCAGCCTGCCACCGACCACCACAAGCAAGGCCATGACTGATGCAGGTCATTGCATAGATGGGTGTCATGACAGCCTCCCAAATTAAAGACCACTCTCAACAACATGAGAGACACAGCCATCCCATGTGGATGACCACAAAGGTTGACCTGAGATGGAAAGCAGAAGGGTGATGTTGGCCAACTGCACAACACAACTGATGTAGGCTACCTAAGAGGATAGAGTCAAATCAACTTGAACAGTGACGATTTACCAGATAGTGATAATTGATGAAGTAATGCACTACAAAGGGTGGCTGGCATAATATTAGCAACTTTGAAGAAGATAAAAGACAACAAAGATTGGGTTGTTTGTGAGACACAGTGGCAGACCATTTTTTTCATACTAGTAAGGAAAAGATTAGTTCCAGCTAAGGCTGGGACCTGAGGAACTACACTAAGGCATAACATTGTTTACTTGCCATTTTATTATCACATTTTCATAAGCTATACATGTACCGCTTATAAATTCAGTGTTCTTGTCTTTTCCTTAGCTATATGTATAATGTATATGTAAAATTTGTTACAACAATCTAAAGTAATAACTTAAAATTCTAAGACTGAACTAAACAAATTATATTCTTTCTGCAAGAAAAGGGATATAAATGCAATAAAAATAAAATTTGTTAAAACCTATGGCTGGAAAGGATAGTTAGCATACTCTCAAGTAGCTTGCTTCTCCAATTCATGAAGGAGACTGAGGGAAATAAAGGATGATAATGTCCTTACCTTGAATTTTTGGGGGTGTTTGGATAGCAATGGAGCAATTTGTGCCTGCTAATATTAATACAAATAAGATACAGAGTTAAGCCATGTTGTTAATAACATGCCATACCCACAGTTATAAATATGTGTTACTCAGTGAATATAGTTGATAGTTATTTATCTGTGTTACATTTTTGAGATAATATTTAAAAAAAACAGCTAAGAATATCAGGTGATGGCAGCCTGTAGCTTACTGCCTTTCTTAACCTCAGGAAAATCAAGAAAAATGGGGGAAATAATTTATAAGGTTTTGAAACTTTAGGAAAATACTGATACTGGATGTAGTAGTGAGAAACAGAAAAGCTGCCTGCCCTAGTGGGTAGGCGTCTGCCTCCCCCTCACCTTAATTCAATTTTTTTAATCTTTTATTTTTCAGTTTTTATGAAAAACAGTTCATCCTTCGAAGACATCTATTATAAAAAAAATAAAAAAAAAACATTTCTAGTGAAATCCTGCTCAAAGACGTTCATATGACTGTTTTAAACAAGATAAACTCTTTAGTTTAAGTTGGTTTTTTTTCCCCTCCCTTAATGTATATCTAAAAATTCAGCCAATGAGTAGGAGTTGTCATCTAGAAATTCTTTTAATTTATTTTTAAATGTTGGTTGGCTATCTGTCAGGATTTTGATGCTGTTTGGTAGGTGACCAAAGACTTTTGTAGCAGCATAATTTACCCCTTTCTGTGCCAAAGTCAGATTTAACCCTGCATAGAGAAGATCATTCTTTCTCCTGGTGTTACAGCTATGCACACTGCTATTACTTTTGAACTGGGTTGGATAATTAACAACAAATTTCATAAGTGAATATATATACTGTGAGGTTACTGCGAGGATCCATAGATCCTTAAATAGATGTCTACAGGATGACTGTGGGTGGGCTCCAGCAATTATTCTGATTACACGTTTTTGAGCAATGAATACTTTTCTACTCAATGATGAATTACCCCAGAATATGCTGCCATACAAAAGCAGTGAGTGAAAGTAGGCATAGTAAGCTAATTTACTGAGATTCTTATCATCAAAATTTGCAATAACCCTAATAGCATACGTAGCTGAACTCAGACGTTTCAGCAGACCATCAATGTGTTGCTTCCAGTTTAACCGCTCATCAATGGACACACCTAAAAATTTTGAAAATTCTACCTTAGCTACAGACTTCTGTTCAAAGTCTATATTTATTACTGGAGTAGTGCCATTTACTGTACGGAACTGTATATACTGTGTTTTATCAAAATTTAAAGAGAGTCCATTTGCTGAGAACCACTTAATAATTTTGTGAAAAACATCATTTACAATTACATCACTTAGTTCTTGGTTTTTGGATGTTATTACTATACTTGTATCATCAGCAAACTGAGACCACTTTCCAAAAAGCAGAAGTATTCAGTTGTCGATAGGCACAAACAAAAGAAAGAAAACTTGCTAGATTTCATATTTACCCTTTGACGAACTAGACTAACAAAAAAACACTATCTCTCTCTCTCTCTCCATCTATCTCTCTCTGCATGTCCCTACATAGTGCCAGCTAGGCTCACAGGGTCAGTGCTATTTTGATTTTGTGGCAAGTGGACTGATTGTGGTGGGGCAGTGTCAAGTGGAGTGGGTGGAGGGAGAGGGAGGTGGAAGGCAGGTAGCCAGCTAGGAATGTGGGAGGGGTGTGTGGCAGGTATATGGGCTGGCACGTTTATAGTGGCCAGCAGAAAGAGGCACTTGCTGAACGTGACTTAACTTGGGAGGGGTGACAGGACAGAGGGGATACAAATTGTTGGGTGGAGGGTGTGGGGATAGTATATTACTGTAGGCTGACACCATGATAATTTCAGAAACAGAAAATATTTTGTAGGGATGATTCCCACCTGTGTGGTTCAGAAAAGCTAGTGGTGGAGGAGAAGATCCATATGACCTGGGTTGTGAAGCAGCCATTGAAATCAAGTGTTTTGTGTTCAACTGCATGTTGTGCCACAAGTGTGGTCTCTTTGGTTTTGGCCACAGTTTGAGGGTGGCCATTCATTCTGGTGGAAGCTGGTTGGTAGTCATACAATACAGAAAGCTATGCAGTGATAGCACCAGAGCTGGAATATGACGGCTTCTTTCTAGGTTACTCTGCCTCTGATGGCGTAGGGTAAGGCAGTGACAGGACTAGAGAAGTAGATGCTGGGTGAGTGGATTAAGCATGTCTTGTACTTTGGTCTGCCACATGTATGTGATCCCCGTGCCAGGCTGGCGGGAGGGTGAATGGCGTAGGGATAGACTAGGATGATGTGTAGGTTGGGCAGGCGATGAAACACCACATTAGGAGAGGTGTGACTGGTGTGGGGTAGGATGCCTCTCTTTCAGGACAGGAAGAGCAATAAGGTCCTAGTAAGTGACACGATTCACTTGTTCCAGTACAGATATCAGGTGAAAAGGGGCATCCCATTCAGCTGATTCTTGGGGGGTGGTGGGAGGATTGTGGGGTTGTGAGGACATAGCACTGTAAATTTGTTTATGAACTAAATTTGTGGAATGATGTTGTCTGTGAAGACCTTTGTGACCCTTCCAGCATGCAGGGCAAGACAGTTCTCCTCAGTGCACATATGTCAGCCACAAATTGTTAAGCTGTATGTAGGGGAATTTTGTGTGTGGAAGGGTGGAATTTGTCGAAATGCAGGTATTGTTGGTGGTTAGTGAGTTTGCTGTAGACAGGGGTGTGGATGGAGCCATCAGAGAGGTGGAGGTCAACGTCCAGGAAGATGGCACATTGTATAGAGGAGGACCAGGTGAAGCAGGTAGGAGAAAGAGTACTGAGATTGTGAAAGAAGAAAGGGTGTTGAGGTTCTGAAGGAATGTGGATTGGCCCTGAATCCAGATCGTTAAGAAATATCATCAATGAACATTAAGTTTGACAAGTACATCTGCCTTGCTCAATGAGGATATTTATGGCTTCACACACAAAAAAGAAGAAGAAGAAGAAGAAGAAGAAAAAGAAATGTGGTGACAAAGCAACCAGCAAAATTAGTTCATATACAGGTGCATGCTGACGCTACATCTATTGGATGCAAACATAAAGATCATGACAACTACAGATTAGATTAGATTAGATTAGATTAGATTAATACTAGTTCCATGGATCATGAATACGATATTTCGTAATGATGTGGAACGAGTCGAATTATGAAACTGTATTACAAATGAAATAATTCAGTACTCAAATGAAATTCATCTTATTGGCAGCACAAGATAACAGTAGTAATCAATTTTAACCCCAAAAGACAGATTTTGAAAACTATATAAAAATACTGGGTATAACAATACTGGGATGCTTATGTTTACTCTCTGGCAAGCAAACTCGCTTAAAATATATTTTCAATAAATTGGCAGATCAAATAGTGAAACAATACCCATGTACCATGGTGTGCTTATCATATGTCAATGTATTCTGTTATAAAGCATGGAACAGAAATATGGGATGCCACAACAGAAGCAAATCTTCATAAGCTTTAAAAGTTACAGAACAAGGCTGTAAGAATCATTTGTGGTGCAAAACCAAGAAACTAATGCTGTGTTCCATTCCCTAAAGTTGGGATATTAACATGTACACTTATAGGCCAGAACATTATGACCACCTAGCTAATACACAGTATGTTCCCCTTTAGCATGGGTAACAGTGGGGATGCATCATGGTTTGGAAGTAGTGAGGCACTGGTAGCTTGCTGAAGGGAGTTGGCAAGATGTATTCACACAAAAGTCACCTAATTCCTGTAAATTCCAGGGAGAAGGACGATGAGCTCTGACGCCACTTTCAATCACATCCCAGATATGTTTGATCGAGTACAGATTTGGCTAGTCAGGATGCCAGTACATCAATTGGAATTCGCCACTGCACTCCTCGAACTCCTCCGGCACACTCCTGGTGTTGTGAGATGGCACATTATTGTGTTGAAAATGCCTCTGCCATCGTGAAACCTGATTGTCATGAAGGGGTGTACATATGCAACCAGCGTACGATATTCCTTGGCCATCACAGTGCTTGCATAAGCTCCACTGGGACCATGGGTGCCAAAGTGAATATTCCCAGAGGATTATGGAGCTACTGCTAGATTGTCTGCATCCCACAGAACTGGTATCAAGGAACTGTTCCCCTGGAAGACTACAGAATCGTGTCTTCCCATCAGCATGATAAAGATGTTGGGATTAATCAGATCGTGCAATGCTCTGCCAGTGTGCTAATGTCTGATTCTGCTGGTCATGTGTCCATTTCAATCGCACTTGCCACTGGCATGGTGTTAACATTGGCATAGCGTGGGTCGTCGGTTGTGGAGTCCTATTATTAGGAGTGTCTGGTGCACTGTGTGTTGAGACACACTCGCACTGTGCCCTGCATTAAAGCCCAATGATCGTTCCACCACAGTTTGCCACCTGCCCTGTTTTACCAGTCTGCCCAGCCTACGATGTCTAACATATGTACTGAGGGGTGGCTGCCCACCCCATGATGTCTGTACTTGGTTTCACTATGTGTTGAAGACACTCACCATAGCACTCCTCAAACACCCAGCAAGTCGTGCAGTTTCCGAAATGCTCATGTTGAGCCCCCAGGCCATCACAGTCTGTCCTTAGTCAAACTCTGACAGATCGTGTGCCTTCCCAATTCTCTGCATGTACAGCACACTCACTGATACCACATGCTCCGTTAGTGTCTCTGACCAGTAGTCATTCCTCACCAGGTGACGCTGCTGTTGCTTGGATGGGTTTATATCGATAATAGGTCAGTGAGCGTAGTGTTCTGGTCGAAACGTTTTACATGCATATGTGAATGGGAAATTCTTTTAAGGCTAATGTAATTGCGTCATTAGAAATGCTCTGCTTGTAAAAATTTAGGGTATCAGACTATTTATCTTACATTTCAATTGTAGATGCAGCCAGCCGACTTCAAGGACACCAGTGCATGTCAAAAAATAAAGAAAATCCTCCTTACTTGGTTTCACTTCACTTCAATAAAAATACACTACAGGCCATTAAAATTGCTACACCAAGAAGGAATGCAGATGATAAACGGGTATTCATTGTACAAATACGTTATACTAGAACTGACATGTGATTACATTTTCACACAATTTGGGTGCGTAGATCCTGAGAAATCAGTATCCAGAACAATCACCTCTCGCCATAATAACGGCCTTGATACACCTGGGCATTGAGTCAAACACAGCTTGGATGGCGTGTACAACTTCAACATGACACCACAGTTCATCAAGAATAGTGACTGGCATATTCTGACGAGCCAGTTGCTCGGCCACCATTGACCAGACGTTTTCAATTGGTGAGAGATCTGGAGAATGTACTGGCCATGGTGGCAGTCGAACATTTTCTGTATGCAGAAAGGCCCGTACAGGACCTGCAACATGCGATCATGCATTATCCTGCTGAAATGTAGCGTTCCACAGGCATCGAATGAAGGGTAGAGCCACGGGTTGTAACACATCTGAAATGTAATGTCCAATGTTCAAAGTGCCGTCAATGCGAACAAGAGGTGACCGAGACGTGTACCCACCACCCCGGGTGATACGCCAGTATGGAGATGACAAATACATGTTTCCAGTGTGCGTTCACCTCGATGTCCCCAAACACAGCTGCAACCATCGTGATGCTGTAAACAGAACCTGGATTCATCCGAAAAAATGACATTTTGCCATTCGTGCACCCAAGTTCGTCGTCGAGTACACCATTGCAGGCGCTCCTGTCTGTGATGCAGCATCAAGGGTAACCACAGCCACGGTCTCTGAGCTGATAGTCCGTGCTGCTGCAAATGTCGTCGAACTGTTCCTGCAGATGGTTGTTGTCTTGCAAACGTCCCCATCTGTTGACTCAGGGATTGAGACGTTGCTGCACGATCCGTTACAGCCATGCGGATAAGGTGCCTGTCATCTCAACTGCTAGCAATACGAGGCCGTTGGTATCCAGCACAGCATTCCGTATTACCCTCCTGAACCCAACGATTCCATATTCTGCTAACAGTCATTGGATCTCAAGCAACACGAGCAGCAATGTTGCGATACAATAAACCCCAATCGCGATAGGCTACAATCCGACCTTTATCGAAGTTAGAAACGTGATGGTACACATTTTTCCTTCTTACATGAGGCATCACAACAATGTTTCACCAGGCAACGCCGGACAACTGCTGTTTGTGTATGAGAAATCGGTTGGAAACTTTCCTCATGTCAGCACATTGTAGGTGTCGCCACCGGCACCAACCTTGTGTGAATGCTCTGAAAAGCTAATCTTTTGCATATCACAGCATCTTCTTCCTGTCGGTTAAATTTCGCGTCTGTAGCACGTCATCTTCGTGGTGTAGCAATTTTAATGGCCAGTAGTGTACTTAATACTGATGTTAAGTATTATCTTTTTCACACACACATATAACACCTAGCACTTATAATAGTTCATACTTTAAGCAGTACATCTTCATCATCCTTCTACATACAAGAGAGTGTGAAAAACAAAATCATGTACAAAGAAAAATGAGTGATGTTTTTTTTTCATTTGTCTGTGCCTTACCGCGCATTCTTAATTAATGTCTTTGCCGACGCTTATGGTTGCTCGCAGTTTCATTTTTTGTTGTCAGTAAACTTTATCTTTACGATATCCTGGGGTCTTTCATCATGTACCTACACAATTGCCCCACACTGTACGTTGACATGGTATGGAGACGTACGGTGTTTTTTTGCCTGTACATGTTTACATTTTCCAATAGGGGTTGATGCAGTTCATTTGTCGGCTTCTCTGTTATTTAATGGAATGGATATGCCAGCTTATCCTATGTATGTTAAAGTTCTAGAAGAAATTGAAAGATTCTATTAGCAACATGATAGTGCATTACATATTTGAATTTAGCGTGCTGACAATAATGTTCAGTTTGATTTGGCCTCACTGGTGGGTTTCGCATTTGCACACTATCAGATTTGACGCCTAAGCACTAGTCGCTAATGGTCAACATGTTACCTGCTACTGTCGCACGTGCGTGCACTCGTTTTCTTTGTGTTGATATGACATTGAGTGTCACACTTTCACCTGGGTTTTACATATTAAAGAACTGCCGTGGCTTTTGTCTTCGATCTGGGTGCAGTGGGTGTGTGCTTATTGTTCAAAATCCGACGCTGTGGCAGAAGATCTCCATATTTATGGCCCAGGCATCATTATTACCCATCATACTTGCATTTTCAGCGGAGAGAACCCTGGCCAACAATATCCGTCGATGAGGTAAGTACTGGCTCGAGCAAGTATTGTTCACTTATTAATGTATCAAGAGTTGTGAGCCACGATGCTCAGAAATTATTTTGTTCCACATGTGTGTTAATGTCACCACACTTGACCGTCTACTTGTTGAAAGACACATGTAGCCCACCAAAATATTGTAAAACTGCTTGTCTTTGAAGTTCATTTCTTCACATGGAGTTTGGTTTCCAATGAAAATTTATACATGTATTGAATCACAACAATATGCATACATGATAGCGTATACCTGTGGCTGACATTCCATCCATCACTTATATTATGAACATAAATTTCTTAGGTTTCAAAAGTCATAGATTTTTCATTTACTGGTTTCAGTTACTATGGTTTGTTTGTTAGTTTTAACTTATCTTCATTCAAATCACATGTACAAATTAATCACATATCACATTATTATGATACAATACAAGCATCTGATCATTTTACAGATATGCTTTTACTACTTATGGAAGCTCATTTCTTCCTTAGGTAGAGGAGGGAGAATAACATTCGAAATAGGACTAGAATATAACCCCACTGCTAGCCTAACTACGCTTGGTGCTGCCTCCTTTGCTTGGGAGGGAACAAAGGAAATACTCATCTACTGGTTCAAGGATTTATGAGTAAATGTTACTCGTACAGTCATGGACTAGATGCCAAGGAATTTTTATTTCATGGAAATAATGTGTACTGACTAATCAATCACGTAGTATCACGTTGTTTCTTCACGCACTGAAGCTGTTTACTTCATTTCACATGTAGCTTAGTGTGAAATATCAAGAAGTTTCAGTCATTGTAGACTTATCTTCTTGAATACCTGAAAATGTCATTATTTAAGCTTTCATGTGACAAGATAAAAATTAATTGGTTTTTGCAAAATCATATACTTAAATGTTTATGTGTACTCTGCAGTGAACAGGTACTGGTAAATATCACAGGGATATACTGTGACGATGCATACTTTCATTTATCATCTGCCTTATGACATTTGTATAAATATCCTTATAACTAAATTGATTACTCGAGATTCAGCCCATTCCTTTATTTGGTGCCTGCTGCACTCAACATAATTCTCTTCTTCTGTGCTGTGACGATACACTGGTCGCTGAAATAAAGATAAATTTAAAACTAACTTAAAACTAATTGCATTACGTAGCTCAGTGGCCACTGAAGAATTTTGTCATTACATCCGCCCTCAAATAGTTCCGTACTTCGTTTAAATTCATGGACATCCATTTATTCTGTTACCCATTATGATCATTTACCCTGCAAAGAAAATTACTTGATATTTCTGACGGTATTTTGTCGTTTCTTCTTAGCTTACACGTCTCGTATAGTTTTTCATACTCCTTCATTTTACTTGTAAATATGTTGTATATAGCTTAGTATTTAATTAAGTCTCTATGTACATATCTCAATAGATTCCCTAGTTCTTAGACAGTACAAGCAATTGCTTAGTATTTAATTACTTTGTATTTAAGTTAGGTACTTGTACACATCGCATTCCTATTTGGTTGTGCCTTCTGCCAGCCTGTGACATATTGTTGAGTGCATGCGACTGAGCCATGAGGCCTATACACATTACTTTATCTTAAAATAAAATCCAGAAGAAAAATTATACTTAGAGTTATGTTCACTACGTACAATTATTTTGTGATAGACAGAGACAATGCTGCCTAGTCTCATCATTCTATAAAGGCTTTTATATCTTAGTAATGGTGGAGACCCTTGTCTCTCCCTGTTTTCTCATAGACTAATCTGCACATCCCAGAGTATAGTATTTTGGAAATTACATATGGTCCCGAACAGAGTAATTGCCACTTCTTATTCAGTTTGCAAAATTTTGTTGATTTAGAGTGCGTTCATAAGTGGACTTGTTGCCCTTGAAACAACTGTGTAACACGTTTCCGTTTCTTATTATAAATTTTCTTACTATACTCGGCCCTATTTTCTGGTGTAACCATGGCTTGCTTGATTTTGTCTTGTAGTGTCATTTCTGTAGTGGGTATCATTGGTATTGGCGACTTCCACTCATTTGTTTGTTTTGTCCGGAACATCAATTCGTTAGGTGTGAAACCTGTTGAAGAATGTGGAAGGATATTGACAACCTGCATGAAAGGAGTTACGTATTCTACGCATCATGTGTGTTTGTGAGGGGTGTATGTCCTAATGAACTGGTTAAATTCTTTAAAGAGTCATTCTACTGGGCTTGCTTCTGGGTGAAAAAAGCTTGCTAATATATGTTCTATGCCATGTGAGGTCGTAAATTGTTTCTACTTTTGCCCAATGAAATATGAAGCATTATCATTTTGGTTTATCTACTCTTCTCAAATAGTCTCCCTCAATTCTTTTTGTGATGTTTGTGGCTTTTGCTTTTTTAATAGCACACATTTCGATATGTTTCGAGAAAATATCATATAGTGCTACTACATACCTTACTCCTCCTTTACTTCTTGGATATGGACCAGCTATGTCCAGGCATACCACATCTAGAGGGTTCTTTTGTGAGAACTGGGTGTAGATCAGTATATTTTGACACACTGGACTGTTCTGATTTTTGACATATTGCACACTTTCTTAATACCTGTAAGACTCACCTTCTCAAATTTGGAAAATAACAAAGTGTTGCAATTTTTCAGTAGATTTGCCTGCTCCATAATGGCCCCATACTTTATGCATGTGTCTTATAAATTTGTTGATATAATCACCAGGAATAAACACACACACACACACACACACACACACACACACACACACACACCATTGATCAGATTTTTCATGTGTTCTATGAAACGAAAACGCCCTTGTACTTCTCATACCACTGACTTACCTTTCCACCTTCATCCTGCTTAAGGTTTTGCATGACTTTACTCCATCTGCGATCTTGCTGTTGTATAATTTTCATTTGCTTACAAAACTTATGGTAACCAGGTTTTTGTGTTGTACCTGCCATCAATAACGTTTTGATTTCTGCATCTTACTCTGCTAATCCACCAAATTCCTCTAAACCTTGTGGTAACCTAAACAAGGCATCTGCTATAACATTCTGATTTCCTTTAATATAAATGATCTAGAAATTGAATTCCTGTAAATGTAGACACCACCTAGCTAATCTACGGTGTAACAGTTTACATGTTAAAAGAAATGGCAGTGACTGATGGTCACAATAAACTATGGTATTCTTGCCCCACAAAAAATATTCAGAATTTTTGAATACCCATATTACAGCTAAGCTTTCCAACTATGACACGGAGTAAAGGCTTTCTGCTTCTGATAATGTGTGACTAGCAAAACAGGTGACCTTAGGTACTTCTTTACCTTTTTCTTCTCGCATCTCAAACAAGCATGCCCCCAGCCCCTGCGATGAGCCATGTGTGCGTAGACAAAAATCCTTGAACATGTCAGGGTGCCTAAGAATGTTTTCATTGACTAATACCTGTTTAATATTATTAAAGTCCTCCTGACATTAAACTTCCCACAACCAAGGCCTATTTTTTCATAACAAGTTGAGTAATGCATCACTGTTCATCAGTTGCTGTGGTACTAATTTACAAAAGAAGGATGTTAGTCGTATAAAAGGCTTTAGTTGTTTTTTATTCCTTGGAGCTGGACAATTGCGTATGGTGTCAAGTTTTTATGGACCAGGTAGTATCCCTTGTCCTGACACAACATGTCCTAAAAATTTGACTTGCTCCTTACCAAAATTAGACTTTTATGTTGGCTGTTACTCCATAATCTGCAAATCGTTGAAGTACCTGTTCAATCAGCCTGATATGTTGTAATCAAGTGGGTGTGGCTATTAACATGTCCTCTACATAAACAGCGACTTTGGTATGCAATTTTGGTCCTAACACCTTGTCCACTGCAGATATAAACATATGTTCAGTCCAAAAGTAGAACACGGAATTCGTAACTTTTGCCACCACAAACAAATGCTGTATATTTTCGACTTTCTTCTTGCAGCTTTATTTGCCAGCAGAATGCCTTGAGATCGAGTATACTGAAATATTTTGTATTGTAAAACATTAGAAAATATTCGTCCAAGTTGTCTGGTCTTATGCACACTGGTAATAAAATCTTATTGATACCTCCAGCATCGAGAACTGATCTTACAGACCAATCTGGTTCACTTACTGTTAATATTGGACTACAATAGGGTAAAAATGGAGGTTGTATAATTCCCCATTTAATCATTTGACTGATCTCTTCCCTTACTGCTTCTCGTTTTGCCCATGGAATAGGATATGACATTACACAAAATGTTTCATGTGGACTGACTTCAAATTTATATTCATTGTCTTTGATTACTCCTTCCTCCTTACTGCAAACATTTGCATACGTAAATAACAAGTTAGGAAGTTCTTGTTGTTGCATATCACTTAGTACCTTTGTTTCTCTTAGTTTCTGTTCTACCATTTCGTAACTAACCTCAATGTTGGCTTCTTGTTCGGTATCACATTTGCTTGTGAAATATACAGTTGGAAAGGAATACTGCACTATTACATTTGACTCTGGTTTGTTTTTCTTACTTTTATCATGCGTTTTGACTAAATCAGTAGAAAAAAATCAGATCCTTTACATAAAAGTGGAATTTACTATTACCTATGTCAATCTGTGTCTCTCTCTTTAAACGTGTCCATGCCAATAAGACAATTAACTTCAAGTTTGTCAATTATAAGAAAATTGCAACCACTGCAAATTGTTTGATTTGTAATGGAATAAGTGCCTGATGTTTAAGCAGTTTAGTCTTACTGCTTGTAGCAGTTTGCGTCTTGCTATTTTCGACAGGAAATGTTGTGAATTTGTCTCTCTTCTTCAATTCACAGAAAAATGAATTTGACATTAGGTTGGTAGTTGAATCTGTGTCTAAAATTAACCGTGTGTCAATATTAAGTATTTTCACCTTAATGATTACTTGTACTTGTTCTTCCTGGATATTATTTGTTGTATCTAACTCATGCTGATACAGATCATCCTTGATGTCACTTCGTTTGTCAAACCCCATGAAACATGTTTGTAGTTTTGCTATGACCCCAACCCCAGAGAGGTCAATAGGCTGTGGCTTAACTATGGCTGGTTGGTGTTTACTGGCGGTGTGGTGTAACTTAATTCATTACCTGGAGTAATTTCAGTTAGTTGCACTGTGTGGGTACTTCGCAAATTTGTGTCATTTGCTGCTGTGCCATTATTTTCCTGCCCTAAGGTCAGTTGCGGTACAGCATAAGGCATGGCATTGTTGCCGAGCGTCGGCAACTACTGCTGCTGGCAGTTTATATTCACATTTGGCATAGGGTCTCGTGAGAGTGGGTTGTAATTCGCTCGAGCGTTGAAATTACTGCTGTTGTTTTAAAAATTTCTCTTAAATCATTTGTTTTTTCCGTTCCTGTTACCATGCTCGTTTCCTCTGGGAATATAATTTTGCTGTGGTGTGGACCATCCTTGCTATGTATTTAGATCACGTTTTACTGACTGATTTACATAACTATGCTGACGTTGTGCCTGATTTGCTGTTGTTCTATTCGGTACAGGTCTTTCCTCATAAATTAAGTCGATAGAATCAAGCGCTGACAAAAAGGATTCAGTCTTGTGTTCTGGCTTTGTGACTGACTTTTCTCTAATGTGCGATGATAAACGACTTTTTAAAATATTTAACACGCCTACCTGTGATATTGGGTTTGTCCAGTAGTGTGTCTTGTTCAGATATTTTTCAAAGTGTCCACATACACTACCGTATTCTCCATTGAATGGTGCGGGGTTGAAAACCTCACAGCTGAGTCTTTCTTACACTGCCTCAGACCAGTCGTGGAAAGCTTGTTCAAATTGAATAGAAGTGTTGCAAACTTTGGCCACTTCAGTTGTATATAAAAGAACGTCACCTTGCGTATATCCCATGGCAAATCTGATTTTCTGTGCTTCCGTCCAGTTGCATGGAAATACATGACAAAAAGCACTGATATATGCTACTGGCTTCATTATTTTGCCTTTGTTAGTGAATGTAGGAAACTGGCAATGTCTCAGAAAACCTTCGTCTGCAAAGTAATTGAGAGACACGTGGCATTTTCAGTCGTATTTATGTTGTTATTGTAGTTACCTGAAATTCTGGTAGGTAACTGCTAAGGTATTGGAATTGTGGGAGTTTTTACATTTTGCACTCCAAATCTGTCACTTGTACCTGCTATGGGACTCGTGACAATCTGTAAATAAATGCCAGCAGGTTCTGGTTTTTTCACTGTAGCCTGTGTATATGGAGAGAGTCGGACAAAACCGGGTATCATAACTTAAAATTGCCATAAAAACATATCTATTAACAACAGATCAACAAACCACAGTTTTTGGGTTTCTGACTTATATGTTATCAACATATTATTATGTTTTTAATTTAAAATTAACACACAATTTTTACAGTTTTTTTGTTCAACAGGGGCAAAAACCCGGTTTTAAGCCATGGGTTGGGTAAAATTGGGTACCCATTTAAATCAACGGAATATAAAACAATCTATACTTTTATGTAAACTTTTACTGAAAACCTTTTAACTCAATACAAACTTCGAAATTGTCAATAAATGTAATAGTTTAGACGCCCACAAGTTCTTTTACTAAATATGTCGGCCTAAAATACTTAAAAATCAATGTCTTTAGGCCAATTTTACTTGATAGGTAAATTGTCAGTTTATAAAATTATAAAATAAATATGACTGGTATCTTTTAAAAAGCTTTAAATTTAATTATTAATTTTCAAGAACTGAACAAATTTTGCAAACAAAACTTAGCTCTAATCAACTACGAACGGAAGTCACAAACAAATGTGTCATCCTCTTCTTTGGCATTGGAGCATGGCTCATGTGCCCAACCATGACAGGAAATGCACTGAATCCTTCCTTCTTTCGAACGAGACTGTGCATACAACTCGTTGCAAAATATGCAAGCTTCCTTAGAGTTGTCTTCGTCTGAAGAGCTAGAACTCTCATCAAATATTTTCTTTGATTTTTTACCAGGCTACATGTTGTTGAGATTGACTGCTTCTCCAGAGATATTATCATTTTGGAACATTTGCCTTTCTGGAATTTGGTTTTAGGTCTTGAAAAGTGTTCTTTTCAGTTTTTTCTTCTCGTTCTTGTTTCTTTTTTACTTCTTCTTGCAACTAATTTTTGTATGGTGAAGAAGTAAGTATCACTGTTTCACCTTTTTTTCATATTGCTTTCATTTATCTGTTGGTTCTCGCCTCCAAATTTAACTTTGGAGGAGGCATTAACAACTTAGGAGAGATGGCTGGAAACAATAACACTCCTGAAGGTCCAGCAACTTGTATATCCTTTGGGTTTTGTTGAGGAATTTATAGTTGGCCGCCATCAGGCTCTACTACTTTGAGCTGTTCAGTGGGTCCTTCCTCTTGTATTTACTTCTTTTAAAACCCTGCCTTTTTCAAAACTCGTCCAACAATCGTACTATGCTCTAGGACTTTCCCTCAAGCCATACGATGCTTTCAATAACTCACAAACACTATTGTTTCAGCCTTATGTAATGGTGGTTTCATCAGATAAACGTCTGAGAAAAATAACGCAGATTGTACATCAATTTCTTTTGCAATGAAAGTCTTTTGACAACAGAATGACAAAAAGGCTTTCAGTATTTGCATCAAAGCAAGTGGCAAATAAATATCATTTCTACATCTACATCATCTACATTTACACTCCACATGCCACCCAACGGTGTGTGGCGGAGGGCACTTTACGTGCCACTGTCATTACCTCCCTTTCCTGTTCCACTCGCGTATGGTTCGCGGGAAGAACGACTGTCTGAAAGCCTCCGTGCTTGCTCTAATCTCTCTAATTTTACATTCGTGATCTCCTCGGGCGGTATAAGTAGGGGGAAGCAATATATTTGATACCTCATCCAGAAACGCACCCTCTCGAAACCTGGCGAGCAAGCTACACCGCGATGCAGAGCGCCTCTCTTGTAGAGTCTGCCACTTGAGTTTATTAAACATCTCCGTAACGCTATCACGCTTACCAAATAACCCTGTGACGAAACGCACCGCTCTTCTTTGGATCTTCTCTATCTCCTCCGTGAAACCAATCTGGTATGGATCCCACACTGATGAGCAATACTCAAGTATAGGTCGAACGAGTGTTTTGTAAGCCACCTCCTTTGTTGATGGACTACATTTTCTAAGCACTCTCCCAATGAATCTCAACCTGGTACCCGCCTTACCAACAATTAATTTTATATGATCATTCCACTTCAAATCGTTCCGCACGCATACTCCCAGATATTTTACAGAAGTAACTGCTACCAGTGTTTGTTCCGCTATCGTATAATCATACAATAAAGGATCCTTCTTTCTGTGTATTCGCAATACATTACATTTGTCTATGTTAAGGGACAGTTGCCACTCCCTGCACCAAGTGCCTATCCGCTGCAGATCTTCCTGCATTTCGCTACAATTTTCTAATGGTGCAGCTTCTCTGTATACTACAGCATCATCCGCGAAGAGCCGCATGGAACTTCCAACAGTATCTACTAGGTCATTTATATATATATTGTGAAAAGCAATGGTCCCATAACACTCCCCTGTGGCACGCCAGATGTTACTTTAACGTCTGTAGACGTCTCTCCATTGATAACAACATGCTGTGTTCTGTTTGCTAAAAACTCTTCAATCCAGCCACACAGCTGGTCTGATATTCCGTAGGCTCTTACTTTGTTTATCAGGCGACAGTGCGGAACTGTATCGAATGCCTTCCGGAAGTCAAGAAAAATAGCATCTACCTGGGAGCCTGTATCTAATATTTTCTGGGTCTCATGAACAAATAAAGCGAGTTGGTTCTCACACGATCGCTGTTTCCGGAATCCATGCTGATTCCTACAGAGTAGATTCTGGGTTTCCAAAAACGACACGATACGCGAGCTAAAAACATGTTCTAAAATTCTACAACAGATCGACGTCAGAGATATAGGTCTATAGTTTTGCGCATCTGCTCGACGACCCTTCTTGAAGACTGGGACTACCTGTGCTCTTTTCCAATCATTTGGAACCCTCCGTTCCTCTAGAGACTTGCGGTACACGGCTGTTAGAAGGGGGGCAAGTTCTTTTGCGTACTCTGTGTAGAATCTTTTTGTTGTTCTGCTGCCATTGCCCATTAACGCCAAATTTTGAGACACCGTTCTAACAGATATATATTTTGTATCTCCCATATTGATTTCTGTGGTAACACTATACTGTGGTTACACTTACAACTAATTTTGCTTTACAAGTGATATCTGATTTTCTTGTAAAGAGCCACTTTACAAGAAAATCATTTACACTGAGGTGACGAAAGTCATGTGATAGTGACTTGTACATCTACAGATGTTGGTAGTATCACACACACAAGGTATAAAAGGGCAGGGCATTGATGGGGCTGTCATTGGTACTCAGGTGACCCATAAAAAAAGGTTTCTGACATGATTATGGTGGCAAAATGGGAATTAACAGACTTTGAGTGCAGAACAATAGTTGGTGCTAGATGCATGGGACATAACATTATGGAAATCATTAGCGAATTCAATGTTCCAAGATCCAAAGTGTCAAAAGTGTGCTGAGAACATGAAATATCAGGTGTTACCTCTCACCATGGGCAGTGTAGTTACTGACATCCTTTAGCTAATAACCAAGAGCAGCAGCGTTTGTGTAGAGCTTTAAAATTAACAGAGAAGCAACACTGCTTGAAATAACCACAGAAATCGATGTGGGACTTATGGAAAGTGTGTCTGTTAGGACAGTGAAGTGAAATTTGGTGTTAATGGGCTATGACAGCAGATGACTGATGTGAATGCCTTTGCTAACTAATAGCATCACATCACCTGCAGCGCCTTTCTTGGGCTCGTGACCATATTGGTTGGGCTATAGATAACTTGGGAACCATGGCCTGGTCAAAAGAGGGCTGATTTCAGTTGGTAGGAGCTGATGGTTTGGTTCAAATCTGGTTCAGACCCCATGAAGCCATGGACACAAGTTGTCAGCAGGGCACTGTGTAAGTTGGTGCTGGCTCCATAATGATGTGTTCTGTGTTTACATGGAATGGACTGGGTCCTCTGGTCCAGCTGGTTATGTTCAGCTACTTGGAGACCATTTGCAGCCATTTGTGGGCTTCACATTCTGAAACAACAATAAAATTTTTATGGATGACAATACACCAGGCCACAAAGCCACACTTTTTCATCACTGATTTGAAGAACATTCTGGACAATTTGAGCAAACAATTTGCTACACAGATCAACAAACGTGAATCCCATCGAACATTTAAGGGACATAACTGAGAGATCAATTCATGCACATAATCATGCACTGCCAATACCTTCACAATTATGGCTATCTACAGAGGCAGCTTGGCTAAATATTTCTGCAGGGGACTTCCAACAATTTGTTGAGCTCATGTCACATCAGGTTGCTGCACTATGCCAGGCAAAAGTAGGCCTGACATCCGATTTCCTTACCCACTGTTCACTAATAAATTTCTGACTTGTTGCTAATTATCACCTCCTCAAAATTTTCTGGACTGTCAACTCTACAGAAGTTTATAAAAGGGAGTTACTCAGCTAACAAGCATCCTGATATATCCAAAACTGACATTTTTTTATTTTTCAGTTGTACCATTTAATTCATGTACATAAAGAGGACATGCATTTAAAATGATTCTTTTCTGTTTTCTAAACTGCTACAGACCTGAATTTTAATACTCTTTCCCATTGTTAAATCTCACATATTAGTAGTTTTTCCTAGGTAAATTTGCAATTCCATTAACATATTCCACAAAACAATCACAAACTTGATATTTTAGTTTGAGAGTGTAGACTAACTGCTTTACAATAGTCATAAATAAAAATGAGAAAAATCTTTCACCAAGGAAACTATGAATTGAGTGAGACCTTTTCAGATCAGTATGAATAACCTCTCATGTTTCTTTTGGTTTGTGGCATTGTTTTCAAAAGGTAAATTGCACATTTTGATTTCACTACAATTTTTAGATTTCTTAAATTCTGATTCTACATTTGTTGGCAATCCATCAGCTACCTGATGTTTACACAATGTCTTCAAATAGTTAAAATCTACATGTTGAAGAGTACAATGCTATTTCTCCTTTACAGACATGTTACACTGTGATGAAGCAAGCTGGGATCTCTTTGCTTCCTCTCTTGTTTTGCCATCTGCCTCCTTAAATTCATTTTTTTCATTTTTGACTAATTACCAATAACATACATGAGTATAATCTGAATTTTCCATAAGAGAGAAAGGTTGGCCCTCAGTCTCAAGAAATATAGCTGACCAGGTCTAATTTTGTGTTTAGTTTTGTGGATGTAATTAATTTTCTAATTTATTTTGACCATTCCTAGTTAATATCTTTTGCTACAGGGTGAAATCAGTTATTATTTTGTGACTTGGATTGTATTGTTGATTTCTAATAAATATAAATTTTGTGTTAGTTGTAAACATTTGGAAGAAGAACTACTAGCATTCTTAAAATATTTATTTGGGTCTATTCAAAAATGTGTTAGCAAAGCCAGCCTGTAATTAATTCAAAATTAATTACCAGAGTTCTCAAAAGTATTGTTTGTATAACTATATTGGCTAAATTCATTATTTAAACAAATAATTTGGCCTAACCTTTGTGGTAGAAAGAACTGTTATAAAGAAGGAATTTTTTGATGTATTCAGTTAACTGAATGAGTGACATTTTAATTATAATTTCTGTAACTTAAACATCAAACAATGTATAGTTTTAGTGCCTATTATTGTCAGGATGTATAAAGGAGTGATTTTTTGTCGAGAAATAGTCAGCCCACGGCTGATCTTTAGACATGAAACATGTTCCAGGTAGATTAACAACAATGCATCAGCTGAATAGTGGAATAAGTGTAACACAAATAAGCCGCATGTTAGAACAATCTGTGACAATGTCTGTTTACTTTATTTGAAAAATAATGTCACATGTACCATATTATTCTGCAAGAACTGTGAACTTCGTGGTTAGATTGTTGCTGCTCATAGGGATTCAACAGCAAACTATTGTAGTACTATGCTGATGTTTCCTGCAACCTGTTAATGATTCTTATCAACATTTACCAATCAATGAATCTCTGGCCAAGGTTATGGCTGCAGGCATTACAAATGTTGAATGCAGCAGCCATTCTTGAATGAAGCTCATTGGAGCAGTCATTATGAAGGACAGCTGCAGCAGCCAACCAGGAATCAAGCTCATTGGAGCAGCCGTAGCAGCCAATCAGGCTGCCAACTGGACTCAACTCACCTGATATAAACAAGTGGATTCCGGATGAGTGGGAGTAACTGAAGCAGCACCGGGAGACAAGTGAATAAAAATAAGATAATTAATAGCAAAAGCCATTTTATATTAGATGTTACATTGTGAGTGGCCTTAACGAGTAAGAAAGTGTGATGGGCGAGAATGGACAAAAGAGGTTAAGTTTTTAAATGAACAGAAAGACTTAATGGGGACTGATTCAGTAGATGATAGTGGTCAGAAATCAGACATGAATGTAACATTGAATGATGGGGACAAAAATCACATTGTAGATGGGATGATAAAATCGTCATCTACATTGTGTGGTTATGTGAGCAAAAATGATGTAAACAGTGCTGAAGTGGGTGAAATTGTTAAGGCTGAGGAGAAAGAATCTAGTAGCAAAAGAAAGCAAACACAGCAGTTTATGGCAGGCAGAAAATTATAAGCAATGTTAAGGCAAATTATGAGTAGTATGAGTAGTATGACTATGAGAGAAGGCAATAGTAGGGTGGAAAATAAAACTGATAGCATTAAAACTGACCTGTCTAGCTTAAAGGATGAACTGAAGAAAAAATCAAAAAGGAAATTAAGGTATTCAGCTCTAATCTTTCAGACGTAAATAAGAATGTTTTGGTGGTAGTGAAAGATTGTGATGAAAGGGTAAAGAAAACAGTACAGAATACTAATGAGAAATTAACATTAATGAGTAGTAAATGTATAGAAGAGAGAAAGAAACATTGAGATGGCTAAAGTAGGTGGGTGGAGGCTTTTGACAAACAGTGTAAAGATGAAGTCACACCAGCCAGGAAATTTTGTGCCGAAACTGGGTTAGAAACTTTATTACCAAATCGATGAGATTAAAAATGTTTTAGAAATGGAGGTATAAACCAAGTGTTCAGTAGTGGTAGAGGAAAAACTGGTAAAAGTAAATAAAAATGAAGATTCAAAATTAGTTGAAATGGAGAAAGAGGTGGAAGAGGTACAAATTCTATAGCATAGAGTGTGTAGTGTCCCAAACATGCCTTCACTTGTTAGTTGTAAGAAATTTAATAATTTGGATCATATGGGGAATTGCATCCATTGGATTTCATTAGAGAATTTGATGATTTGCCTGAAACATGAAATGACAAAGAAAAAGCATTATTTGTGAGAGGTCTTTTGAAAGGGGAAGCTTATGGATGGGCAGCTCAGGTAGCTGACAGTTGTTCTTTGTGGCACAGTTTTAAGAAAGCATTTTTAGATGAATATTGGTCCAAAGAGATGCAACAGAGAATTTTGAGGAGGAGAGAGATTTAACTCTAGGAAGGGTACTGTGGATGGTTTCTTTCAGTTTTGGATAAGCAAACTGAAATATGTGGACAAGGAGCTAGGTGGTGAATCAGTAATTATGGAGTTAGAAACTAAGTTGCCTCAGAAAGTTAGAGAATTGTTTGTCCCTCCCCCTAGGGGTAATATTAGTGATTTTTTGAATTGTGTTGATAAAATGGAGAGGGTGAACCCCTCAGTGGAAGATTGTAGGAGGAATTTTGAAGATAATAATCAATCAGGGAGAGAGTTTCAGGTAAATAGGATGACCAGAACTTGTTCTAGTAGAAATTTGACGTATAGAAATTGAGGAGAAGATGGCAATTCTGGATCAAACCATTTAAACTAGGTAATGCTCCAGTTTGAGATTACACCAGAGCAAGTAGTCATGAATAGCCACATGTATATAAATGTGGTGTAATCACAGTTAAGGGTAATGTAAATGATAGTAGTAAGACAAGAGTAAATTCTAATTATAGTGAGATGTTGAATGATGGTGCATGTAGCTATGTTTATCATGTAAAAGGAGAGGAGCAAGTTACTATAATGAATCTAAGTGATGAAACAGAGTGCATTGCTGTTGCTGAGGATGTCCAAAGTATAAAAATGGATGGTAAATTTTTAAGAGAACATGAGAAATTCAGGTGTTTTGCTTTGTGGTCTAATAATGGAAACAAGGAACAACTAATTAGCCAAGTATTTGAGGAGAATGAAAGTGTCAGGGGGTCGGGTTCTGATAGTAGCTGTAATGATGATAGTAGTGATAAATCCAGCAGTGATGAGGATGAGGTATTTGAATTTATAATTATGGCAATGTGTTAAGTAAAAAAGAATAAAGGAGGATAATATTAGGCTTAATGAAGAGTTAGAGTTTGAGAGTGGTAATGAGGATGAGGCCCATGCTATCTGTCATTTTACTGTGTCTGATAATTGTTTTGGTAAGCAGGATGATAGTTTTTCCAAGGAAAGGACAAATGAGAATTTGTTGTGTGAAGAAGATCACATAGTAAGTTAAATGAAGTGTGGCACCCTGTGATAACAGCAAGTGTACAATGTGTTTACTGGACAGTGGTAATGACTTGAATGGCACTTCACAGGCATTTTTTGACTCTATTAAGAACACAGAGGTTATAGTAGTGATGCATGCTTCTGGAATAAAAATTATTAATGCAAATGGTAAGCTATCAAAGAGTGTGAAAGGATAGGTACAATTAACTGGAATAGGCAGGAGAGCTGTAGGAGTGCAATTTCTTGGTGACATATATATATATATATATATATATATATATATATATATATAATTATCAGATTAAAATGGAAAAAACTGAAATATATTTGACCTTTTTTTTCTTTTGTCATACTAGAACTACAGCCAACTTTTGGGCAGCAAAATAACTGCACAGCAGCTAAAGATATAAATTGGCTAAGTACACACAGAGTGCAAATCACTGAGATTTCTCCAGGTAATGAACTAAGTCACACTACGCCGTTGGAAAACACCAACCGGTCATAATAGAGTCCAGGGCTATTGACCTCTCAGGCAAGGCAGAACTACAAACATGTTTCATAAGATTTGACAAACAAGATGACATCAAGGATAATTTGTATCAGCATGAGTTAGATATAGTAGATAAGGTCAAGGAAGATCAAGTACAAGCAATCATTAAGGTGAAAATATCTAATATTGACACACAGTTAATTTTAGATTCGGGTTTAACTACTAACCTAATGTCAAATGCATTTTTTTGTGAACTGAACAAGAGAGGTAAGTTCCCAATATTTCCTGTACAAAATTGCAAACTGCTACAGGCGATAAGACTAAATTGGTTAAGCATCAAGCGCTTATTCCAGTACAAATTGAACATTTCATTGTGAAGTGCAACCTTCTTATAAGTGGCAAACTTATTGTTAATTGTCTTATTGGCTTGGACAAATTTGAATGTGCAAAACACAGATTGACATAGGTAATGGTAAATGCCACTTTTATGTAAGGAATCAGATCTTTTTTATTGATTTAGTCAAAGCACCTCATGAAAGTAACAAAAACAAACCAGTGTCAAATGTCGTAGTACAGTATTCCTTTGCAGCTTCGTATTTCACCAACAAATTTGATACTGAACAAGAAGTGAACACTGAGGTTAGTTATGAATTGGTAATGCAGAAACTAAGTGAATCACAAGTACTAAATGAGATGCAATGACGAGAACTTAGTTGAGTATGCTAGTGTTTTCAGTTAGGAGGCAGGAGTAATCAAAGACTATGAATAAAAATTTGTAGTCCATCCACATGAAACATTTTGTGTAATGTCATATCCTATTCCACGGGCAAAACGAGAGGTAGCAAAGGAAGAGATCAATCGTATGATTAAATGAGGAATTGTACAACTTTCATTTTCAACCTATTGTAGTCCAAGATTACCAGCAAGCAAACCAGATGGTTCTGTAAGATTGGTTCTCAACGCCAGAGTTATCAATGAGATTATGGTACCAGTACACATAAGGCCAGATAACTTGGACGAACAGCTTCTAAAGTTTTACAATACAAAATATTTCAGTATACTTGATCTAAAAATATCCTACTGGCAAATAAAGCTCCATGAAGAAAGTTGAAATTATACTGTACTGCACTTGTTCATGGGGGCAGAAGTTACGAATTTTGTGTTCTACCTTTTGGACTGGACATTGGCGCAGGGCTGTGCTTACATCTGCATTGGACGAGGTTTTAGGACAGAATTGCGTAGCAAAGTCACTGTCTATCTACATGACCTGCTAATAGCCACGCCTACTTGGTCAGAACATATCAGGCTCATTGAACAGGTGCTTCAATGATTTGCAGATTACAAAGTAGCAGCCAATTTAAAAAAGTCTAGTTTTTGTAAGGAGCAAGTCAAATTTTTAGGACATGTTGTGTCAGAACAAGGTATATTACCTGATCCGAAAAAAAGTTGATGCCATATGCAATTTTCCAGCTCCAAGGAATAAAAAACAACTAAATGTCGTAAATCTGTACCACAACAACTAATGAACGGTGATGCATTGCTCAGTCTATTACGGTACGAAAGAATAGGCTTTGGTTATGGAATGATAAGTGTCAAGAGGACTTTAATAACATTAAACAGGCATTGGTAAATGCAAACCTTCTTAGCCACTCGGATATGTCCAAGAATTTTAGTCTATGCACAGATGTCTCATCTCAAGAGCTGGGGGCATGCTTATTCCAGATGCAAGAAGAAGAAGGTAAAGAAGTACCCAAGGTCATCAGTTTTGCTAGTCGCCCATTATCAGAAGCACATTGTCTGTGTCAGAATTGGAAAGTTTAGCGTTAATATGGGCATTTAAAAAGTTTGAATAATTTTTGTGGGGCAGGAATACCAAAGTGTACTGTGACCACCAGTCACTGTCATTTCTTTTAACATATAAACCATTGCACTGTATATTAGCTAGGTGGTGCCTACATTTACAAGAATTCAATTTTGAGATTATGTCAAAGGAAGTCAGATGCCTTGACTAGGCGAGCACTAGGTGTAGAGGAATTAGGTGAGTTAACAGAGCCAGATGCAGAAATCAAAATGCTATTAATGCAAAGTATGACACAACATTCTGATTATCATAAGTTTTGTAAGCAGATGAAAATTATACAGCAGCAAGACCGCAGATGGAGGAAAGCCATGCAAAACCTTAAGCAAGATGGAGGTGGAAAGGTAAACAAATGGTATCAGGAGTACAAGGGACATTATGGAGTAGGCAAATGTTCTAAAAAATTGCAACACTTTGCTATTTTCCAAATTTGAGGGGTCCTACAGGTATTAAGAAAGTGTGCAGTATGTCAAAAATCAAAACAGTCAAATGTGTCAAAATATACTGAGCTACACCCAACACTCACAAAAAACCCTCAAGATATGGTATCCCTAAACATATTTGGTCCATATCCAAGAAGTGAAAGAGGACTAAAATACATAGTAGCACTATACAATTTTTTTTCGAAACATGTCAAAATGTATGCCATTAAAAATGCAACAGCCACATATATCAAGAAAAGAATGGAGGGAGACTATTTGAGAAGAGTACGTAAACCAAAGGTACTACTGACTGGTAATGCTTCATATTTTGTTGGGCAAAAGTGGAAACAATTTATGAAATCACAAGGCGTAAAGCACATGTTAGTAAGCTTTTTTCACCCAGAAGAAAGCCCAGCTGAACGAGTCTTTAAGGAATTTAACCAGTTTATTAGGACATACACGCCAGACACACACACCCAATGGGTAGAATATGTTACTCCTTTCATGCAAGTTGTCAATAACCTTCCACATTCTTCAACAGCTTTCACACCTAATGAATCTATGTTCCAGACAAAACAAATGAATAAGTGGGAGTCATCCATACCAAAGGCGCCCACCACAGAAATGGCAGTACAGAAAAAATTCAAACAAGCCATAGTTACTCTAGAAAACAGGGCTCAGTATAGAAAGAAAATTTATAAGCTGAAACATGCTACAGAATTCTTTGTAGGGTAATGAGTCCTTTTACGGATCCACCCTAAATCGACAATGGTCTCTACCCTCACAAAGATATAAAAGCCTTTATAGAATAGTGAAGCTAGGTAACATTTTTGTATTACAAGACAATTGTACATTTGTACATAGTGTACATAATTCTAAGTCTAATTTTTCTTCTAGATAATAATTTAAGATAATGTAATGTGTTTAGGCATAAGTGACTCTCTTTATTTGTACACATAGGCATAAAACTTATCAGCAATGAGAAGTAACACGCCGCTTCACAAGAAGCAAAAGTATAATCAAAATTAGCTTATGGCTCAACAATACATGCTGATGAGGGGGGGGGGGGGGGGGGGAGGCACTGACCTGTGGGCATGCGCGACAGTTTGGCTGAAGACGCAAACAAAATAGGAATGGAAAATATACTTAACTTAAATATAAAGTAAATGGAATTACTATGCAAATACACCTACTGTCTAAGAACTAAGGAACCCATTGCTACTTGTACACATAGATCTAATTAAATACTAAGCCATATACAACAATATTTACAACCAAAGGGAAGTGTTATGAGAAACTTACAAGATGTGTGAGCTAAGGACTAATGACAAAATGCCGTAAGAAAAGTCAAATAACTTTCTTTGCAGAATGAAGTATCATAATAGATAACAGAATAAACGAAAATCTATGAATTGAAGCAAAGTATGGAAATATCTGCAGACATATGCAATGACTAAATATATCAGTGGCCATCCAGCTATGAAATGCAATTAATTTTAAATTAGTTTTAAGTTATTTTCTTTCAGTGACCAGTGCACTGTTACGGCACAGAAGACCATTGCGTTGAGAAAGCAGGTTCCAAATGAAGAAATGGGCCACACATTGAGTAAACAATTTAGTTATAAGAAGAATTACAGAAAAGGTCATAGGCAAATGAAAAAATGAAATATGCATCATCGCAGTATGTTTCTGTGACAATTGTTACTACCTATTCACTGCAGAGTACACATACTTAATTAAGCAGGAGATTTTTACAAAAACCCATTAATTTTTATTATGTCACATGAAAGCTTGAATAATGACAGATTCAGGTACTGAAGAAAACTAAATATACAATGGTGAAAACATTAGATTTCACACTAAGCTACACTCGAATTGTAATAAACAGCACTAACATGTGAAGAAACAACATGACACTTGGTCAATGGTTAGTCGGTATACATTATATCAATGAACCAAAGCTCCTTAGCAACTAGTTCATGATTCTATGAGTAACCTTTCCTCATAAATCCTTGAACCAGTAGTTGGGCCAACAATGCACAATGTTTTAGTCATATTTCAAATGTTCTTTCCTTTTACCTCCTCTAACTAAGAAGAAAATGAGCTCCCATAAGTGATAAGAGCCTATCTATGAAATGAAGCAGAAATGTATCATATGTTTGTATTGTGGTATAAAAATGCGATATGGAATTAATTTGTATATGTGATTTAACTGAAAATTAGTTGAATCAAACAAGCAAACTTTAGTTAGTGAAAAATTTTATTTCCATAATATAACTAATGGATGGAATGTCACCCATAGGTATAAGCTATCATGTTATGTGTATTGTTGTAAAGACTTGTTTGAATTTTCGTTGAAAACCAAACTCTATATGAAGAAATGAACTTCAAGGACAAGTGGTTTATACAACGTGTTAGACGGCTATATGTGTCTTTTAACAAGTGCATGTTCAAGTGTGGTGATATGAACATGCATGTGCAATGAAATGAGTACTGTGGCTCACAATGCTTGATACATGGACAAGTGAACTAAAGTTGTTTAGCAGGTACTCACCTCATTGACAGATGCTGATGGTCAGGCTTCTCTCCGCTGAAAATGGGAGTACGATGGGTAGTATTGACACCTGGGCTGCCAAAATAGATTTTGAACAATAAGCACACACTCACTGCACTCAAAATGAAGAGAAACATCACATCAATTCTTCAATACATGGCAACCAAGTGAAAGTGTAACACTCGATATGACATCAACACCAAGAAAACGAGTGCACCCACGCGCAATGGTAACATATCGCATGTTGACCATTGGCAACTGTTTCATGCCATTAAAACAGCCAGTATGCAAGCGTACAACATGGCAGTGAGAATGAAGCAATCTGGACGTTATTGTTAACACATAAAACTTAAATATGTAATGAACTGATGTATTATGTGTATAATATTTTAATTTCTTGTAGAATTTTTAGGATAAGCTGACATATCCATTCCAAAAAAAAAGTAAGGTAAGCCTGCAAATAAAGGATGTCGACACCTATCAGCAAGTGTAAACTAAAAAAGAACAACACTGTACGTCTCCATAACATGTCCACTTACAGTATGAGGGCAATTGTACAGGAACATGATGTAAGACCCCCCAGGATGCTGCTATATTAGTATTTAATTAAGAACAAGCAAGGATAAGATACTGATGGAAAATAAAATTTGGTAGAGACAATAACTAAGCAGGTGCAGACAAATGAAGAAATTTTTTCACATTCATTTTTTGATGTACTGTTTTTTGTTTTAGTTGTGGAGGACAGTCAAAGTTTTTCTCATAAGAGAGAAGGATGTGCATTTTGTAGAGCAAAAAGTACTACAGTCTAAATGTATTTAAAATGAGTGTGAAGAATATAATGTTCAAGAGCAGTATTAAGCATTTTTATTTATGGAAGAATGTGAAGTGGATTTTTGTGTAATTACAACCAGTGCCAGTGCCCACAGAGTCCTTTGCTGCCTTCATCTTCAAATATCTTGGCAAAGTCCAAGCATCAAAGGATATTAAGTTAAGCACAGACAGGTTTTGCAGAAGTAATTATAATTATATGTTCACATATTCAAATTCAATTTATATATATTACACAGTTCACTATTGGTAAATGTTGATAAGCCTCATTAATAGGTTGCAGGCAACATCAGCACAGTGCTACAATAGTTTGCTGTTAAACATCTATGAGCAGTAAAAACCTAACTACAAAGTTCACAGTTCTTGTAGAATAATATGGTATGTGTGACACTATTCTTCAAATAAAGTAAACAGACATTGTCACAGATCATTCTAACATGTGGCCTATTTGTGTTATACTTATTCAACTGTTAAGCTGATGCATTGTTGTTAATCTACCTGGTACATGTTTCATGTCTAAAGATCAGCCGAGGGCTGACTATTTCGCGACAAAAAATCACTACTTTATACATCCTGACAATAATAGGCACTAAAACTATACACTGTTTGATGTTTGATGTTTAAGTTACAGAAATTACAATTAAAATGTCACTCATTCAGTTAAATTAATCTATCAAAAAATTCCTTCTTTATAACAGTTCGTTCTACCACAAAGGTTAGGCTGAATTATTTACTTAAATAATGAACTTAGCTGATATATTTATACAAACAATACTTTTGACAAATCTGGTAATTATGGTATTTTGGAATTAATTAAGAGCTTGCTTTGCTAATATGTTTTTGAATAGACATAAATAAATATTTTAAGAATGCTAGCAGTACTTCCAAAAGTTTATAACTAGTACAGAATTTATATTTGTTTGGAAGTCAGCAATAGAATCCAAGTCCTGAAACAATTATTGATTTCACCCTATAATGATCTGTAGCAAAAGATATTAACTAGGAATGATAAAAATAAATCAGAAAAATAATTATATTCACAAAACTGAGCACAAAATTAGACCTGATGAGCTGTATTTCTTGAGACTGTGGGCCAACCTCTCTCTTTTATGGAAATGCAGATTATACTCATGTATGTTAATGGTAATTTGTCAAAAATGAAAAAAACGAATTTAAGCAGCCAGATGGAAAAACAAGAAAGGAAGCAAAGAGATCCCAGCTTGCTTCATCACAGTGTCAGTAGTAAGGGTAGCGTGTCTGTAAAGGAGAAATGGAATTGTGCTCTTCAGACATGTAGATTTTAACTATTTGAATACATTGCATAAACATCAGTTAGCTGATGGATCGTCAACAAATTTAGAATCAGAATTTAAGAAATCAAATGTGTAGTGAAAACAAAATGTGCAATTTATCTTTTGAAAACAATGCCACAAAGCAAAAGAAACATTACTGGTTATTCATACTGCTCTGAATAGGCCTCACTCAATTCATGGTTTGCTTGGTGAAAGATTTTTCTCATTTTTATTGCTGACTATGGTAAAGCAGCTACACTCTACACTCTCAAACTTAAATATCAAGTTTGTGATTGTTTTGTGGAATATGTTAATGAAACTGCAAATTTACCTAAGAAAAAATATTACCAAATTGAGATTTAACAATGGGAACCAATATTAAAATTCAGGTCTGTAACAGTTTATAAGAGGGAAAGGTATCATTTTAAATGCATGTCCTCTTTATGTACACGAATTAAATAGTGCAACTGAAAGCTAAAAATGTCAGTTTTAGATATATCAGGACTCCTGTTAGTTGAAGCAAGAGCAGACAGAAGACTTGCCCTGAAGTAGTTTGTGCAGTTTCATATCTTAAAAACAGAACTTTAGCTAATACCATAGAAAAGGAAATATTGTCTGCAAAAGAAACCTAATGTTAAACATTTAAAGTTATACTGAATTAGTGAGCATAGGGAAGTGGATGGGGCTGCGGATTGGTGGCGCTAAATGGGAATGTGGGTTGGCCTGGGAGTGTGTCAAAATAGTTGATGCATTTTTGGTAAACATTGCACTTAGATGGTGCAGCAGCTAATGCAGCTACATAGTAATCAATAGATTTCAAATTCAAGTCCCAGTCTGGCTTACATTTTCATTCATTGTCCCAGTCCAGCTGATATCATTAGTTGCTTCTCTTCCCTTCCCCTTCTCCTCCCTCCATCATCACCTTGAATAGTGTTGAAGCAGGGTTTTTGTACATTTGCCACAACATCTGGGAAAGACAATTTGGAATTACAAAGCAGACTAAGGAATTTTAATAGGGTATAGCGATGTAGGAAGCAGAATATTGACTTACAAAAAGATTATCATTTCCAGACATGTTGATGTTGCAGAAGATGATGTCAGATATATTGATGTTAAGGAATTTGAATAAGATTGTGAAAATTTTAGTGGTTCTGAGCGAAAGGCATATACAAAGAATCAGTAAATGAGCAAATGGAAGCAAGAGGTATCAAAAACTGTACAAGCGATCATAAACAAGAACAGGAACAAAGGTTGAGAAGTTCAACCTTTTGATTTAATGATTGTGTCATGAGTAACTCTCTTTTGAAAACCTCAGTAGTGCTGATAGCCCAGAGAATTTTGAGGAAGTAATAAATAGTAATGAGTCAGAAATTTGTAAGTGAGCTCTGGGTAAGGAAACTGGATGTTTAAATAAGAATAAAATCTGAAAACGAGTAACTGAACCAGTGGATATACACTGAGGTGACAATAGTCATGGGATACCTCACAATATCATGTCAGGCCTACTTATACCTGGCATCGTGCAGCAACCTGATGTTACATGAACTCAAATAATTGTTGGAAGTCCCCTGTAGAAATACTTAGCCAAGCTGCCTCTATAGATATTCATAATTGTGAAGGTATTGCCAGTGCAGGATTATGAGCATGAACTGATTTCTCAATTATCCATAAATGTTTGATGGGATTCATGTTTGGTGACCTGTGTAGCAAATCATTTCCTCGAATGGTCCAGAATGTTCTTCAAATCAGTGATGAAAAAGTGTGGCCTTGTGTCCTCATGTATTGTCATCCATAAAAATTCTATTGTTGTTTCAGAATGTCAAACCCACAAATGGCTGCTAATGGTCTCCAAGTAGATGAACATAACCAGAAGGACCAGAGGACCCAGTCCATTCCATGTAAACACAGAACATACCATTATGGAGCCACCACCAGCTTACACAGTGCCTTGCTGACAATTTGGGTCCACAGAAAGCAGTATGGGACATATAGAAAATATATCTGTCAGAACAGTGTGTCAAAATTTGGTGTTAATGGGCAGTGGCAGAAGAACAACAAAAAGAAATGATATTTATTTGCCACTTGCTTTGATACAAACACTGAAAGTTCTTTTGTCATTCTGTTGTCAAAAGGCTTTCATTGCAGAAGAAATGAATGTATATTCAGCATTATTTTTCTCAGAACTTTATGTGGTGGAACCACCAGTACATAAGGCTGAAACAGTAGTGTTTGTGAGTTACTGAAAGCATCATATGGCTTGATGGAAAGTCCTGGAGCATAGTATAATTGTTGGATGAGTTTTGAAGAAGTCAGGGTTTTAAAAGAAGTAAATGTTATTAATTCCTGTATGTATTGATGACTACAAATTATGTTATCTTTATAATTGTGGTTGCTAATGATTTTCAAATAATTTGTTGTAAGGGGGAAATATGAGAAATAAAAAATCTGTTATCCTGTGATTTCAGATGAAAGGCTTAAATGAATTAAAGCATTATCTTTAGGATAAATATTAATTATAATTATACTGAGTCAGGAGAGCTATAATAAATCTGTAACTAGGAAATATCAGATTGAATATTCATAGTTATGCAGTAGCCCAGTTGAAGAAAATTTGAAACTAGAAATAGCACAAGATGAAAGTTTTGGTTTTAGAATAGAATAAAGGTTCATTGTCTTGTAACATACAATTTCAAGCCATTGACTTAATGTACAAGAGACTCGTCAAAACAGAAAAACTAGTTTACAGTTTTCCTCATAACACCAGTAATATAATATACAGAATGGAATAATTACTTGGTTGGTTGGTTGGTTGTTTTGGGGAAGGAGACCAGACAGCGTGGTCATCGGTCTCATCGGATTAGGGAAGGATGGGGAGGGAAGTCGGCCGTGCCCTTTCAGGGGAACCATCCCGGCATTTGCCTGGAGTGATTTAGGGAAATCACGGAAAACCTAAATCAGGATGGCCGGACGCAGGATTGAACCGTCGTCCTCCTGAATGCGAGTCCAGTGTCTAACCACTGCGCCACCTCGCTCGGTAATAATTACTTAATTAAGCAATTAATAATTTTTCTTCAAAAATAAAAAACTTGTAAAAATTCAGTTCTAAGTACTTTATGCCTCCTGCGCAAATTTTCAAGTTTTCATTTATGACTTCCTCTACTGAATAGTATCATTTGTGCACTAGTTACTGATATAAGGACATTTTCAGTGCTACTAAATTTATGCTGATCAATTCATTTCCTTTCACTTTTATATAAATTTTCATACCTGTATAATTTGGAATTTGAGTATAAATTTTTAGATCGGGCCACCATAAAGTTATTTTGTTTTCTGGTGTTGTAATCATGTTTAAAATGATTTGCTACAAATAAATCAGGGTTATTGTGTACAAAGATAACACTTAATATGCTTACATTTCTTAGAAGTGGTTGACATGGTTTCCTTTGCCCTGCATTGTGCGTATTTCTAATGATGGTTTTCTGAAGTTTTAATAGTCAACACATACGGTTTGAGTAACTCCAAAATAAATACCATACATTATTACTGACTCAAAGCAGCTGTAATGTGTTACTTTTCTTATCCCCATACTGGTAGTGTTGTACAATATCCTCATTGCAAATGCTAGGGTATTTAATTTGTTTGCAAGGTACTGTATATGTGATCCCCATGATAGATTTTGATCTAGTTGCATTCCTAGGAATTTCACACAGCTATCTTCCTGCAAATCCTGGTTTCTGTGACTGACCTGAATGTCATTTGATTTTTTTGTTTTGTTTTAAACTGTATTAACTGAGTCTTTTCCATGTTTAATTTTAGTCCATTTAAATCAAACCAGTTATCTAATATTTCTAAAGTATTTAATACAGTTTGTTGAATTTGATCAGTACTGTTAGTTTCAATGATTAAAGATGTGTCGTCTGCAAGTAAAACTGACTGACACTCAATATTAAGTGGCAGATCACTCATGTCAAAACAGAAATGGTTTTCCATTTTGAAGTATAACCTCCTCTCTCTGATGATATAACCACTCTTTGTCTTTGGTTGCTTAGATAGGACTTAAAGCATTCTAATGCGATACTTTTCCAGTTTATAGAGTATCAAGGAGTGATTCCCACTATGAAAGACTTTTGATAGCTCACAAAAATTCCTGTGACATGCAGTGAGCTGTCTGGAGATGAGCTAATTTTATCAACAAAACTATTTATAGCAGATACTGTGGTTTTGCCTTTTTGAAATCCATACAGATTTTTAGTGATTATTTTAAATTTTTCTATGAAACTGTGAATTTGTAGTAGTAATAGTAGTAGTAGATTTATTCATCCATAGATCTCTTTTTACATGGGTATAGGACATGTCAAAGTATTTACAAATTTAAATATAATAGAGGGAAACATTCCACGTGGAAAAAATATATCTAATAACACAGATGATGTGACTTACCAAACGAAAGTGCTGGCAGGTCGATAGACGCACAAACAAACACAAACATACACACGAAATTCAAGCTTTCGCAACAAACTGTTGCCTCATCAGGAAAGAGGGAAGGAGTGCTGATGACATTCTGTTTGCAGGTACCTTTGTATTATAGAGGTGCCAACTACATTTAATTTAACATTGTCGTTTTTGCTCTTCAAAGTGAAATTCATGGCATTAGTTTTCTTTACATTCAATGTCACTTCATTACTTATTGACCAAACACAAACTTCCTTGAGAGTTTCATTTGCTTTCTCAGCAAGAATTTCTCTTGTTTTCTCAGTGACTATAATATTGCTGTCATCATCGAAGAGGACTTTTTCACCATGAGTAACACTACTGGGAATGTCATTGATGTATATCAGGAACAAACAGTATTGGTCCTAACATGCTACCTTGTGCAACCCCTGTATTAATGTATTTTGGTTCTGATAAGTGTTTTACTAAATGTTTAGATCTATTTGAAGGATGTGTTACCTCTACTCTTTGTACCCTATCTGTTAGGTATGATCAAAACCAGTCATTAGTTATCCATCTTATTCCTAATGTTTCTAATTTATTTAATAGAGTGTTGTGGTCAACTGTACTAAACACCTTAGAAAGATCCAAAAATATACCTGCGACACACTCGTCTTTATCAAGGGCATCAAGTACAACTTTTGTGAATTCTACTATGGGTGACTCTGTATTTTTGCCACTTCAGAAACCAAACTGTGATTCGCTTAAAAGATTGTATTTATTCAGGTAATTCATTAATTTGTCATTCATAATTGCTTCTATTATTTTTGGGAATGCTGACAGTAGGAAAATGGGCCGGTAATTTTCTGTCTTCTGCATTACCTTTCTTAAGCAAAGGTACAAATCTTGCCCGTTTTAACTGCATTGGAAATGTCCCTAATGTGAAGGATTCATTTATTGCATTTCTTAAGGGGCATTGTATAATCTCTATGCTTTGTTTCAGAACACACATTGGTATCTCATCTAAGCCTACTTACTTCTTGTTTTTAGTTTTTAATTGTTTTACTGACTTCTTGTCTGTGGTTGGAAGTAACATCATTGTATTTTATGCAACATTATTTACAGGTGTTATATTTGTTTAGAGGAATTTTTGCTGTAACTTCTCTGCAATATTTGAAAAATGCTCATTTACATAGTTTGCTAAGTGCTGTGGATCATTTATTACTTTATACCCATCCTTAGTAGTATGTTATTCTGCATTTGTTTGCCTCTCCCCGTTTCCTTTTGTATAACATCCCAGACTGCTTTGCTTTTATTCTCTGCATTAGTTATTATTTTGTCATTAAATGACTTTTTTGCAGCAATCAGAACCTTCCTATAGATATTTTTGTATCTGTGATGGAAATTTAAGAATTCTGGATCATTGGGAATCTTTTTTGTGGAACTGAGGTGTTTAAGTGTTTGGGAGGACTTATAATACCTGCTGTTATCCATCTGTTTTTGTGAGATGTTGATGCAGACATGCATACCTTTGGAAATACCTTTTCAAAGTTCAATTTAAACAATGTGGAGAATTTAGAGAATTTCATATTCACATTGGTTTCCTTATACACTTCGTCCCTGCTTTGTTTTTCTACTTCTTTTGAAAAATCTTTTATTTTGATTTCTGATAGATGTCATTTGTAGGCTTGTAGTTTAGGGAATGATACAATGCTTGACTTTACTGTTGTTATTTGACAAAGATGGTCTGATAGTCCGAGATCTTTTACAGCTACCTCACATTTTTCCCTGTCGATATTTGAAGCTGCATGGTCAGTTACTGACGTCATTGTCATATCCCTTGTTGCACTATTGACCAATAGGGACATGTCAAAACATTGAATGATGTTTATGAAGGTGCTGCTGGATTCATTTATGATGTTAGTGTTGATGTTAATGTGCCCACCCAGAATTATGTTGACCTTTGTACTTGAGACTTTATCTAGAACTTCTCTTAACTTATTGAAAAAAGTGTCCACACTACCACTTGAAGATCTATAACACACAAAATGATTAATTTCTTGGAGATATCAAGCCCTATTAATTCAATAGCTGATATTTCAAAGTGTTTCTCTTTACTTACAGTACTGAGGTCATGGCTTGATTTGAACTGTGTTCCTTTTCTGATATAAATGCATGATCCTCCACCCCTTGAAGTAGTTCTGCAGTAAGAGTTTGCTTTTTCATACAATGATAATACTACATGTTGGATTTCTGTGTCCCTACACCAGTGCTCAGTAATAAAAACCACTGTGCAGTTCAAAGATTGGAGTTTAACTTCTAATAGTTGTATTTTATTTTTTATTGATTGCATGTTTTGATGGAGGATTGTTAAGTCTGTGAAATGCCAATGCTTTGTTTTTCTTTGTGATATCTGATATACGTGATAGTTGAGGTGTTAAAATCTGTCTTGTGAGTGATTGTTTCAGTATTTTTTAAAGTGCTGGAGATACTCTTTAGATTTTTCCTAAAAAAGACCTACTTTTCCTACCTATGATGTATTTGACCATGTGTGGCCCGAGATCCACCCCCTATACTTTCATGAATCAGCTGTACCAAACTTCCCTTCCCAGTCCTGTTTAGGTGTAGGCCATGCCTAGTCAAACCCGATCTGTTGATAGTCCTGATGGGCACCAGAGAAACATGATCAATGTTGGCTGTCCTCAGAGCCATTCCTAACCTACATTGATTCACCTCACAGCTCCATCAAGGTGTGGTTGATCATGACACCAGAACAGCTCAACAAAGTGAACGTTGGTGCCACGAGTCAGGGAAGCTACATTGTCCAGATCACCACCTATGTCGTATACCCCATCCCCGTTCAAACTGTTTCCTGCCCTACCCACTATCACTACATGGTCCTCTTTTGCATAGTCCTTGCATAAGGACCCTAGGTCCTCTATCTCATGACTTAGCCCTGCAACTGGCTTGAAGATACTGGTGGCCTGGTACGCTGCCTCTAAACTTTCCTGTAACTGAGGGCCTACACCTCAACCATGGCTATTACCTAGCAGTAGCACTTTCTTCCTCTTAACACTTTGTACATTCCTAGGCTTCTTGGCCTTGGTTGAAGTGTGCTGCACATTTCCTGCTCATCGCTCTACCTGAGGCTCTTCTCCGCTTAACTCTGGCAGTGATAAATACATGAATTTGTATGGTGACTACCTTTTCATAAATTTCTGATAGTGATGGAAGCCCCCCCATGAACCATGGACCTCGCCATTTGTGGGGAGACTTTCGTGTCTCAACGATACAGATAGCGGTACTATAGGTGCAACCACAACGGAGGGGTATCTGTTGAGAGGCCAGACAAACTTGTGGTTCCTGAAGAGGGGCAGCAGCCTTTTCAGAAGTTGCAGGGGCAACAGTCTGGATGATTGACTGACCAGGCCTTGTAACACTAACCAAAACGGCCTTTCTGTGCTGGTACTGTGAACGGCTGAAAGCATGGGGAAACTACAGCCGTAATTTTTCCCGAGGGCATGCAGCTTTACTGTATGATTAAATGATGATGGCGTCCTCTTGGGTAAAATATTTCAGAGGTAAAATAGTCCCCCATTTGGATCTCCGGGCAGGGACTACTCAAGAGGACATCGTTATGAGGAGAAAGAAAACTGGCATTCTGCGGATCAGAGCGTCGAATGTCAGATCCCTTAATCGGGCAGGTAGGTTAGAAAATTTAAAAATGGAAAAGGATAGGTTAAAGTTAGATATAGTGGAAATCAGTGAAGTTTGGTGGCAGGAGGAACAAGACTTTTGGTCAGGTGAATACTGGGTTATAAATACAGAATCAAATAGGGGTAATGAAGGAGTAGGTTTAATAATGAATAAAAAATAGGAGTGTGGTTAAGCTATTACAAACAGCATAGTGAATGCATTATTGTGACCAAGACAGACACGAAGCCCATACCTACTACAGTAGTACAAGTTTATATGCCAACTAGCTCTGCAGATGATGAAGAAATTGATGAAATGTATGATGAGATAAAAGAAATTATTCAGGTAGTGAATGGAGATGAAAATTTAATATCCATGGGTGACTGGAATTCAACAGTAGGAAAAGGAAGAGAAGGAAACATAGTAGGTGAATATGGATTGGGGCTAAGAAATGCAAGAGGAAGCTGCCTGGTAGAATTTTGCACAGAGCACAACTTAATCATAGCTAACACTTGGTTCAAGAATCATGAAAGAAGGTTGTATACATGGAAGAACCCTGGAGATACTAGAAGGTTTCAAATAGAATATATAATGGTAAGACAGAGATTTAGAAACCAGGTTTTAAATTGTAAGACGTTTCCAGGGGCAGATGTGGGCTCTGACCACAATCTATTGGTTATGAACTGTACATTAAAACTGAAGAAACTGCAAAATGGTGGGAATTTAAGGAGATGGGACCTGGATAAATTGAAAGAACAAGAGGTTGTACAAAGTTTGAGGGAGAGCATAAGGGAACAATTGACAGGAATGGGGGAAAGTAATACAGTAGAAGAAGAATAGGTAGCTTTGAGGAATGAAATAGTGAAGGCAGCAGAGGATCATGTAGTTAAAAAGAAGAGGGCTAGTAGAAATCCTTGGGTAACAGAAGAGATACTGAATTTAATTGATGAAAGGAGAAAATACAAAAATGCAGTAAGTGAAGCAGGTAGAAAGGAATACAAATGTCTCAAAAATGAGATCGACAGGAAGTGCAAAATGGCTAAGCAGGGATGGCTAGAGGACAAATGTAAGGATGTAGAGGCTTATCTCATGAGTGGTAAGATAGATACTAGAATGAGATTTTCACTCTGCAGCAGAGTGTGCACTGATATGAAACTTCCTGGCAGATTAAAACTGTGTGCCCGACCAAGACTCGAACTCGGGACCTGTGCCTTTCGCGGGCAAGTGCTCTACCAGGTTCGCAGGAGAGCTTCTGTAAAGTTTGTAAGGTAGGAGACGAGATACTGGCAGAAGTAAAGCTGTGAGGACTGGGCATGAGTCGTGCTTCAGTAGCTCAGATGGTAGAGCAGTTGCCCGCGAAAGGCAAAGGTCTCGAGTTCAAGTCTCGGTCGGGTACACAGTTTTAATCTGCCAGGAAGATTCAAGATAGGTACTGCCTACAGGAAAATTAGAGTAACCTTTGGAGAAAAGAGAACCATTTGCACGAATATCAAGAGCTCAGATGGAAACCCAGTTCTAGGCAAAGAAGGGAAAGCAGAAAGGTGGAAGGAGTATATAGAGGGTCTACACAGAGGCAAGGTTCTTGAGGACAATATTATGGAAATGGAAGAGCAGGTAGATGAAGATGAAATTGGAGATATGATACTGCGTGAAGAGTTTGACAGAGCACTGAAAGACCTAAGTCAAAACAAGGCCCTGGGAGTAGACAACATTCCATTAGAACTACTGACAGCCTTGGGAGAGACAGTTCTGACAAAACTCTACCATTTGGTGAGCAGGATGTATGAGACAAGCAAAATTCCCTCAGACTTCAAGAAGAATATAATAATTCCAATCTCAAAGAAAGCAGGTGTTGACAGATGTGAAAATTAGCGAACTTTCAGTTTAATTAGTCACAGCAGCAAAATACTAATGATAATTCTTTACAGATGAATGGAAAAACTGGTAGAAGCCGACCTTGGGGAAGATCAGTTTGGATTCCATAGAAATGTTGGAACATGTGAGGCAATACTGACCATACGGCTTATCTTAGAAACGAGATTAAGGAAAGGCAAACCTACGTTTCTAGCATTTGTAGACTTAGAGAAAGCTTTTGAAAATGTTGACTGGAATACTCTCTTTCAAATTCTGAAGGTGGTAGGGGTAAAATACAGGGGGCGAAAGGCTATTTACAATTTGTACAGAAAGCAGATGGCAGTTATAAGAGTTGAGGGACATGAAAGGAAAGCAGTGGTTGGGAAGGGAGTGAGACAGGGTTGTAGCCTCTCCCTGATGCTATTGAATCTGTATATTGAGCAAGCAGTAAAGGAAACAAAAGAAAAGTTTGGAGTAGGTATTAAAATCCATGGAGAAGAAATAAAAACTTTGAGGTTCGCCGATGACATTGTAATTCTGTCAGAGACAGCAAAGGACTTGGAAGAGCAGTTGAATGGAATGGACTGTGTCTTGAAACGAAGGTATAAGATGAACATCAACAAAAGCAAAACAAGGATAATGGAATGTAGTCAAATTAAGTCAGGTGACGCTGAGTGATTTAGATTAGGAAATGAGTTTTGCTATTTGAGGTGCAAAATAACTGATGATGGTCGAAGTAGAGAGGATATAAGATGTAGAATGCCAATGGCAAGGAATGCGTTTCTGAAGAAGAGAAATTTGTTAACATCGAGTAGAGATTCAAGTGTCAGGAAGTTGTTTCTGAAAGTATTTGTATGGAGTGCAGCCACGTATGGAAGTGAAACATGGACGATAAATAGTTTGGACAAGAAGAGAATAGAAGCTTTCGAAATGTGGTGCTACAGAAGAATGCTGAAGATTAGATGGGTAGATCACATAATTAATGAAGAAGTATTGAATAGAATTGGGGAGAAGAGGAGTTTGTGATACAACTTGACCAGAAGAAGGGATCGGTTGGTAAGACATGTTCTGAGGCATCAAGCGATCACCAATTTAGCACTGGAGGGCAGCGTGGAGGGTAAAAATCATAGAGGGAGACCAAGAGATGAATACACTAAACAGATTCAGAAGGATGTAGGCTGCAGTAGGTACTGGGAGATGAAGAAGATTGCACAGGATAGAGTAGCAGGGAGAGCTGCATCAAACCAGTCTTAGGACTGAAGACCACAACAACAACAACAGTGATGGAAGAAGATAGACTGGGCAATAGTTCCACCCTATGTTCTTTTGTGTCTGTTTTGAATAGTGGTTAAGTACATTAGCTCAGGAACACAACCTGATATTAGCAGCAGTGTGATCTATTTGAGTAGATTTCAAAACTGTTACAATGGTACTTACAGTCATAAGTATGATTTGTGAGTACTGGAACATTTGTATAAAACAAATTGTTTGACATTAAAATATGAAAGGTTGGAAAATTATGATTTCTTATATTGCTTTGTAGATGCAGAAGGTCATGGTCAAATTGTGACATTCCAATCCAACCTAAGCCTCAGGCTTCACTACAGGTCAGTCTTCCTGTACATCAAGTTTTCCTTCCATTTTGCAAATTAGAAACAAATCAATTTAGATATTCAATGTAAAATATATCATTAAAATCAGTGATTTTCATTGACTACTGTAAGCTATCAATCAACTGGCTAAGACTGTTGAAAATAAATATCTAAAAGCAGCACACAGCAGAAGATTCTGGAACTCCATAAATGCACTTTAAGCAAAATATTTTGTCTATCACATTTCCATTATCCTCCATACAGATTTTTTAAATCTTCTCTAGCATTCATGATTTCCTTGGTGATTAATGTCTTACTATTTGTTAGATTTATCTTTCTGCAGACATTTCAACAAGCTATGTTAATGTGATGACTATAGCTTCAATGGGCTGTCTTACAGTTTTCTTACACTTGAAAATATGATTGTGTGGAATATGAAACCAAATTAGTAACTGAATTGAGGAATTTTTGTAGGGATGGCATAGCAAGTTATCTGACTTGGAGAGTCATTCACAGATGCACAAGCAATTTCAGACATGCCACAGGGAAGTGTGCTGGGCCCCTTCTGTTCATGTTGTGTTCTAATGATCTTGTGAGCAGTATTAACAGTAACCTCAGACTTTTCATAGATAATGCAGTTATCTGCAGTGAGGTAGAGTGTAAAAGAAACTGCATAAATATTCAATCAGATCTTGAAAAGACTAGAAAGTGATACAAAAATTGGTAGCTAGTAAATGTCCAGCAATGCAAAATTGCGCACTTGATAAATTTTGTGTCCTATGATAGTGATGTCAGTATCAGTCAGACAATCCATATAAATACATCAGTTTATCACTTTGTAGGGATATGAAATGGAATGATCATTGCACACAGCCATGGGCCAATTGGGTAGCAGACTTTGGTTTATTAGTAGAATACTAGAGAAATGTACTCAGTCTGCAAAGGAGAGTGCTTACGACACATCCTAGGACAATATTCAAGTGTGTGAGCCCCATATCAAACAGGACCTGCAGCGGACATTAAACATGCAGAAGGGCAACATGAATGATCAAGTTCATTTGGTGCATGCGAGACTGTCACAGATATGTTAAAAGAACTGAAGTGGCACAATTTCAAAGATAGTTGTAAGCTGTCTTGAGAAAGCCAAATTACACAGTGTCAAGATGACGTAATTAGGTGAAAGTACAACATGACAAGTAGACTGAACACATTTTTCCCTGGAAGTATTAACGATTTGAACACAATACTTAAGCTGCCCATAGTCAATAGGATTAATGTGGTTGTCTTTTGCATCAGTAAAACTCAACCCAAGATGCATTAATGTAGGTACACATACAGTAGTTATTTGAATGAAGTACACATATTTTGTAGAACATTGAAGAAGTCAGATTCAACAAAGGGATGAGTGGACATAGGAATTGATACATTCTTGATGATATCCATGAAAGGAACAAGTCATGGCATAAAACAACATCAGTAATCCCAAAAGCTCAGAAGTGTTGTCACAGACATTTTTGTATGTATCCAATTTTTATATGTACTAATCATATGTAGAAAATGAAGACAGATAAATCTGGGGACTGTGAAGGGAGAGGGAGATACAGAAGCTGACACAGACTGAGGGGCATGTCAAATATATATAAAACAGAAGCCAACCCCACAGGCACCACAGAAACATGAGCAATGTTGGCTGTCCACGGAGTCATCCCTAACCCCCATTGATTCAATGTGTTTATATTTAGGTTACCAGCTGCTATTAAAACCAGATAATTTAGTAACAGCTTTGTCAAGTAGTATTTCAAATTCTGCTAGGAAATCTTTTGTTCTAGTTCTCAGAGAGCAACATATTCCTTACACTATACATTTGCGCTTCTGAAAATTTGTTTCAACTGCTCTTTCTTCAAAACACATTTCTCTACAGTTTGTAATTAGACACTGAATATTCTCACTTATACTGCTATCCATGTTCAATCTATCTCATCTCTTTTATGTTCAAATCTGTAAATCTGTAACACACACTGTAAGCTTTAAAACTGTACATCTTTATTTCATTTTCAGCCATTCCATTCGCCAGACATTATAAAGATAATCAGTTCCTTAGCAGCAAGTAGCAGCAAAGATAGATAATTTCCTTACTACAAAATAATGTAAACATCAATTTGTAAAAATTACTGTAAATAGCTCTCTTGACCTATCCAACATCATACGTACAGCTGTACAATATTATGATTGCCTGGATCAATAAAAATACAATATAATACAATACAATACAAGTAATGCTTCTATCTCCTCTGCACCTTTTTTCAAGGCATACTCAACATTTTGATGATATATGAGGGTAATATGGGAAGTAAAGGCCATTTGGCTCTATTGAATTCCAGAAATATATTTTTTTTACAAAGCTATGTCATTTACAAATCATACAGCTTTTGTTAACATTATTGTTAATCACATCTACTATTTAAATCACTTCTTCTACCCCCATAAGCTGTGGAGTCCATAAGCTGTTTTCTTCTCTTGATACTTCAAATTGTATGTAACAGTCTCTGGATGTCCAGACAGAGTTTCATCATGCCCATTTCTTCATTCTTTGTTGACTGTTCTGCAGCACTTTACAACTTTTTGTTCCTTCATTACTTTACCACCATTCATTTCCTTTTTCTGGCCATAAATCTTTGCAGGTTTCAACTTTCAAGTGCTCAAAAATCAAGTAACATCTACTGATTCACAATCAGTATGACTTTGAATTAGACAGCTCAGTTTTGAACCATTAGGGTAGACAAAATAACAGTTTTTTACTGGTAGGGGCAAGTTATGAAGACAATGATTTGACCCTGGACTGATAGGTACATCAAATGAATAAGGACTACCATAAGCTGTAGAATTGAGTGACAACAATGAAAATTTTTGCCATATTTGGACTCAAACCCGGTTTTCCCACATATTGTGAGTGGTCACCACAACATTTGGCTGTCCATGCACAACTCATGGCCAGACCCAGATTTCCATATGTTGTCGATCATGCATCTACAGTGTGAACTCTAGCATCCATTATGTATATTCCCATAGAGGTCAGATGTTGTAATTGAAAGTCACTTGTCCGCTATTAGCAGATAAGTATGGTATTGTAGTGCCAGTGTTATTCTAATTATGATGCAAAGTTCCTTTGGACATACATGTAATACCAAAGGACCAGTTCACCAGCTAGGGTTGACAGAAGAGATAGAGAATATCCAAAGAAGAGTGGGAGAATGTATTCTGTGTGAGAGTGTTACAGAGATGGCCAACAAACTCCACTGGCAGATGTTACAAGAGAGGCATTGTGCTTCATGGAGAGGTTTACTATTGCAATTTCAAAACAGTGTCTTCCCAGAAGTGTCAGAGAACAGATTACTTCCTCCCACATACATCTCGTCTAATGAGCCTGAAGAAAAGATTGAAAAAATTAGAGCCAATACAGAGGATTACTGACAATTATTCTTCCCATGCACCATTTGCAAGTGGAACAGGGTAGGGGAAATCAGTTAGTAGTACCTGAAGTACCATCTGTCACACACCATTAGGTGGCTTGTAGAGTACGATGTAGATGTAAATAAAGAAACCATACGACGACTGGGAGAGTGGTCTTTTAACCACATACACCTCCATACTGCACCTGCTGACACAGTGGTGGCTCATCTAGGCCTAGAATGTGGAACTTTATTTACTTATTTTAACTTTGATTTCTTTCATGACCTGTTTCTGGGAAAAGCTCATCATAAATATGATTAAAATGTATATTTTTGTTATCTGGTTCCTTCTCAATAGATTGAGACTGCATCAATGGTGGCTCATAGCTGGGAAGTTAAGTGAAGAGTTAGCACAAAAGAGAAATATACTTATAATACATCAGCTTATTGAAAGAATTGAACTTCCCTATTTCTCATACACTAAAACTGTCATTTGGTTCTTTAAGTCTGCCAATTCGTTGGTGATGCCTTCAAAGAATTGCTGTTTGTATTATTGGTGCTATAAATTCTTTATGAATTGAATTATTATATGAAGAAAAGTTTGCCTATTTCAGATATGTATTTATATGTTTCAGGCAAGAAAAGCTTTATTTTACAATACTATAGTAGAAGAGATGGACAGAATAAAGGAGAACAGTTTGTAATGACCTTTAAAGATGTCCTTATTATCATTAAGCATTTCTGACAAATTTCTGGTGGAAATTTTTATTTATTCTCATCAACATACAAAACAGAAAATCCATTTCTGAAGCATTATGTTTTGGAGAATAGATGCTCAAAGATATTTTGCAAGATTTCAAGTGTACTAAAAGGAAAACATGTGGTATTCTTCAAATTATGTGGTATCAACAAGGCAAACTAAATCTTTTGACTATCATGAAATCTCTCACACATTTACATCAAAAAGTCATCGAAAAGTTTGTAACAGAAGGCTCAATACAATGTCAAAAGGGTGTTTCTAGTAAAGTACACACTATATCACAGGCAGGTTTCATATTTAAAACACGCAGCACTAAACGTTCTACAGATGGAAGCTTGCTCCATTCACACAACAACCACTGTTTTACACTCTGCCATCTGAAAACCGGAAGTAGTCAGGAATAAATTTTCCATCTATCTCACTGCATGCCCACTCCACAGATAAACTCAAGCAGGTGACACAACAGTTGCTCATCATATGGCTCCATCCATGAGGTTGAGCTGCAAGGAAGGAATGCCACTTTACTTTAGTTGGTCAGAATCACATGCTTGCTGCTACAACAGACTTCTGCACAATACAACAGGGAAATATGGTTGGAGTAAAAACCAGCACAAGTGGTAAGACAAATGACCTTTTTTTAAAGTGTAGCATGATAAAACATTGTTGAATGCCACTTCACTTACTACACCTGAATGTTGACAACCTTGCTGTTGCCAACATGTAAGCTCCACACACACACATACACACACACACACACACACACACACACACACACACACACACACACACTACATCTGGATAGCCACTCATGCACTGGTTTCCACATAACAGCAATTGTGGGGGACTTTGTCTGAAATAAAAATGATATTACAATTACTAGCTTAATCTTTCACAATTTTTCTGTATTAAATATACAAATTTTAATAAAATAAGAACAAGAAGTAATCAATTTAAATTTATAATCATACATTATTTCTCTTTCAGAGATACAAACAGCAAACATAAGAAAAAATATAGCAACACCTAGCTACAATAGTAGAATTTCTTATTCATGGCTTCATAAATCCATTACAACAGCAAGCTTAAGGAGGTCAGTGGCTGTTCTCTAAGTTCATAGAACAACATTTTTCCATACATATTTTACATATATATTCTATCAATTCAGCATTTTTTGTAATCATTGGACATCAGCCAGAAAATGGGTTTAATTGAAATTTAATTAGATCAAAGTATAGATAAACAAATGCAACATTTTAAAGGAAAAACACAGTATATTTACATAGCTCTGAAATGGCAGTAGATATGAAACTTTAAAAGAAAAAAAAACTGAAGCCGGTGTATCAAATCCTGCAGAAGTGCAATTTAAAAACTTCTATTCAATTCATACCTGGACTGTTCTTCATCCAGATTTCATTTCAGTAGAAAGGTACACTCATAAGAACTACCTACACAAAATATTCATGATACTTAAATTTATATTCAGGCTAACAAATATCTCATTTATATACAAAATGACAATTTTAGAGTCTTGCCAAAACCTCATCCAGGAAAAATTTCTGTGGGTGTCCATGCATTCAGCTGTTGTCCAGGTCCTTTTCTGTTTCTGATATGGTTTTCATTTCTTCTCCCTGAACTTAAGTTCCTTTCTAAGATTTCTACTTGGTTTCTTCCCCAGTTTGCTTACTATATAGATTGAATAGTATTGTGGATAAGCTACTGTGGTGTCCAGTTCCCTTCTCGTTTACTGCTTGTCTTCCATGTCCTTGACTCTTATAGCTGCAGTTATGTTTTTGTTCAAATTGTAAATAATCTTATGCTGCCTGTATCTTATCCCTGCTATCTTCAGAAATTCAAAGAGTGTATTCCATCTGAATTGACAAAAGAATTTTCAAGACCTACAAATGCTATGGATATAGCATAGGGTCATTATTTTTTTTTTCTCCATATCTGAAACTGATCTTTATTAAGGCACCTTCTACAAATTACTCAATTCATCTGTAAATGATTGAGGTTAATGTTTTGCAACTTTTAAATTGATGGTTCAATAGTATTCACACCTGCCTTCTTTGAAACTGGATTATTATACCTTGCTTAAAGTCTGAAAGTGTTGTCTTGTCTCATAAGTTTTGCATGTCAGGTAGAATAGTTTTGTCATGGCTGGCTGCTAGAAAGATTTTAGTAATTCTGAACACTGTTGTCCACTGCAAGTGCCATATTTCAACTTTGGTCTCTCAGGGCTTTGTCAAATTCATCTCACAGTACAAAAGGCTCAAATATGTACAGCAGTCCTTCCCAAATTTTAAATCATAAGCAGCCTTTGCAGAGAAAAGTATAGATTTGGAGGTGTTTGTATTTATGATAGAGACAATCTTAATTCTAAAGAAGTAAAGTTAAGCAAAGTAACATGTATAGAAAAAAAATTTGAATACTGTGCCTATGAACTGACTGACTGTGGTTTGGTAATTGTCTGTATATGTAGGTCACCTTCTGGGAATATTCCTTTATTTTTATAAAATCTTGAGGATCTAATGAATGAATTGAGACTTAGGTCAAAATCAACAGTTGTACTGAGTGATTTCAACATCAATTTTAGAAATAATGGTATTTCACGTGATGCTCAATTGCTAAATATCTTCACCTCATATAATTTACAAGCTACAGTAACTGATATCACCAGTTGTGGAGATGGGCATGAGACAACAATTGATCAGGTGTTTATTAACAAAGAGACCTGTAGCTATGAGGTTGAAGTAACAGATACTGGTTCCTCTGAACACATGGCAATCAAGCTATTAGTAAAAAGTATGGTTAGGAAAAATCATGGCTGTGGAAACTATGAAAAAACAAGATACATTAATAAAAGTAGCCTTTGGGATTTTCATAGCATGTTGCATAGTGTTAAATGGGACGGAGACTCAAACTAAACTGTATACTCTAAATATGAGTCAATTTTCTCTGATTATAAATACTGCTTTGATGTTGTTTTCCCCCTTAAAAAAGTAAAAATCTCTCTCAAATTTAATTCATCATTAACTGTGGGAATTAAGAAATCTGCAAGTACTCTTAGAAATCTGGATTGGCACTCAGAGTGTAATGCAGCATTAAAACCATATCTTACATGCTACAGAAAAGTCTACAGGAAAGTTATTCATACAGAAAAAAACTAAACAATGATTTAACTATCAGAAAAGGCAGCAATAAAACCAAATCAGTTTGTTAGGTCATAAACCATAACACTGGTAAATCCAAAGTGACAAACAATAAACTTATCATAAAAAAGTGAGGAAAAGTTGTTGAAGACCCTTCATAGGTTGCCAATATGTTCAATGACTACTACATTAACAGTGCTCAAAATCGTATCAAGAACCTGTGGAACTCAAAAGGTAGTAAGTCAAAAGTTCCAGCAAATGAAAAGACAATGTTTTTGTACTCATTTACGCATTCAGAAGTAAGAAATGTAATTAACAAGCTAAAAAATAAAATGTCCTGTGGATGTGATGGTATTCCTGATAAGGTCATAAAACATAGTGCAAACAAAATAATAACTTAACGAGTTAATATTATTAATACATCTTTTAAAACTGGTGAATTCCCTTCTGCACTTAAAAAATCAATAATTAAGCCACTTTATAAAAAAGACTGTCCATATACCATACAAAATTATAGACCATTGTCTCAACCTTCAGGCTTTGCTAAAGTAATTGAGAGGATTATGTGTGAGAGACTGTTGAGTTTCCTAAACAAATGCAAAATTTTAACCAATGCACAGAATGGGTTCAGGAAAAGCAGGTCTACAGAAACAGCTGTATATCACTTCTTGGAACAGGTTTTAACTGCAATGGATAATGAGGACTTAAACTGTGGAATATGTTTGGATCTATCCAAGGCATTTGACATCAGTCATGAACTGTTGCTAGAGAAACTATATTGCTACAGAGTACATGGAAATTTTTGCAGCTGGTTTCAATCGTATCTGTGCAACAGCTATCAAAGTGTTGAAATAATACATAATGGCACAAAATATTACTCAACATATCTGAAAGTCAACTGTGGTGAATCACAGGCTTCTGTTCTGGGCCCCTCTGCTATTCCTAGTTTTTAATAATAATTTTCTTAACCCTCTAACAAGAGCTGAATCAGTACTTTTTGCAGACGATATGAGCCTTTTTATTAAGGGAGTTAGTGAAACTGACCTATAAGAAAAAATAGCTTTAACAATGAATGGCTCAAGGACAATTACTTAATTATAAATTACAAAAAAACTACTTGGATGAACTTTAGGCCCATAAGAAACAAAGTAAAATATAACACAAGAGTTACTCCACTGCACAAGAAAGGTGACAAGTCTTGTCCTAAAAATTACTGTCCAATCTACCTTGTACTCATCATATCAAAAGTAGTGGAATATTGCATACAGTTCCAAATCAGTCAACATCTGTCTGTGAATATTCTTAGTGACTCTCAGTATGGCTTCAGGTCCGGTGTGTCAACAGCAAAAGCAGTTGAAGATGTTGTTTCATATATATTCTCATCATCTGAATCAGGATTATCAGTTAATGCCACTCTTGTGGACCACAGCAACGCATTTGACTCTGTCAGTCACAGGATACTACTAGAAAAACTGCACTGCTATGGCATTAGCGGCTCAGAACTATCTCTGATCAGATCCTATCTAAGCGACAGAAAACAAATTGTGCATTTTAACAACATGAGGTCATATGTATTGCATATCATGCAGGGTGTACCACAAGGCTCTGTGTTTGGACCTTTACTTTTTATAATATATGTAAATGACTTGCCCAGCACCATGTCATGTAAATCCACACTCTATGCAGATCGTACAACTTTCGTTACAGCAGGGAAAGACTTAGGAAAATTAAACGAGGAAAGTGAGGCTCATTCAGAGCAGCCATCAAGTGGTTCCTACTCAATGACTTGCACATAAATCATGATAAAACTGCAAATATTCTCTTTAGCTTGTGTGTTAAGAGTGATAAGATTGATTGTGTCTCAGCTAAACTACTTGGGATCCATTTTGACTCAAAATTAAAGTGGAAGAGTCATACCAATTATGTTTGTACTAAGTTAGCACGTGTGACATATTTGTTAGGTAAACTAAGGTCATGTGTTAGTGGTAAGTTATTACTCAATGCATACTATGCCTTTTTCCACACCCATTTAACATATACCACTTTGTTGTGGGAAAACTCACCTGGAGCAAAACAAGTTTTCATTTGGCAAAAGAAGGCAGTCAGAAATAACGAGTCTTGTAGACCATATTTCAAAAATCGAAAAATACTAACAGTTGCAGCCCTCTTTATACTAAGTTGTCTGATACACACAAAAGAAAACCAACACAGTCACAAACTATGACAATCTATCCATCACCATGACACATGTATAAAATAGTAAATTGACATCCCAGTTGCTAGACTAAAGAAAACTCAAGATAGTTCCAGGTACATGGGAGTAAAACTATTTAACACGTTGCCAATAGAGGCATATAATGTGTCTCTGAATGAGTCTAAAAGTGTTACAAAGAAATGGCTTGGATAAAAAGCTTTTTATACAATAGAAGAGTTTATAATGTGCACTAAAGATGATGATCTTAAGTACCGGTACTAATATAGTTTCACTTAGATCAAACTTATGCATGTAATTATGATGCAAATACGTTGTGCAGCATCAAGGACAAATTTTTGTATCTTATTAGACAAAAATGATCTGCAATATATTACACTATTTCTGTTAGTAATGTAAACTGAATATGTACACAAATGATGACATCAATTGCATTTCTAATGCCTAAAGATGGATAATAAAATAAATAAATAAACAAATAAATAAAAAGAACAAACTTCTTTTACAAAATTTTTAGGTGTATGCCTGGACACTAACTTGAGGTGGGAAAAACATGTTGAACTATTGAATAAAAAACTTAGTAAATACTGTTATATATTAAGAAAACATAAATAAAACTGCAATTTTGAAACAGTACTATGTGCCTACTACCCTTACATACATAGTAGTCCAAGATATGGGGGAATACAGGTTTCACAAAAAGTTGTTTTAAGCTCCAAAAAAAAAGCTAGGGTGTTGCCTACAGAGATCCACGTAGAGGACTCATTAACGAGTTGAAAATTTTGACCCTCCCTAGTTTATTCATCTACGAATTAGTAAGTTTCCTGAAGTCAAATCAAGAATTCTCTTCTCTAAACAGTGAAGTACACAAATATCAAACCAGAAACAGGCATGATTTCCATAGAAACATACATTCAAAATCCCTGTACCAAAATAGTGTGATGTATCTACCCAAAATAATGTTCAATAACTCACCAAAAGAAATAAGAAACATACAAAACTTACATACATTTAAAAAAGAATTATAGAGGCTACTATTAGGTCAAAGTTTCTATAACGTTGATGAAGTTCTTTGTTATCTAAACAGATAGTGCTCATCTTTTGATTTTTCTGCATAAACCTTTTCTTTTTCCAGCTTACGTGTAAAAAGAGGACAAAATATGAAGAGTGTAATTAAGAAAATATTAAAGTGTAACTAAGAAAATGTTGTTTCCCTTAATGGATTTTCTGGTATAAAACTTGTAAATTTTTTTTTTTTTTCACCCTGGATGTAAAAAGAAGACAAAATGTGTAAAGTGTAACTAATAAAATATTATTTCCTTCAATTGTTAAAAATATAAATCATGCTCTCCTCTCTCTCTCTCTCTCTCTCTCTCTCTCTCTCTCTCTCTCTCTCTCTCTCTATCTATCTATCTATCTATCTCTTTCTATACGACAATTCCTGTATCACGTATATGATAAAATGGAAGGTGATAAATTGAATTGAATTGAAAGTGTCTTCCAGTTCATCTTCATCTATTTCCTCTTCTCTTTCTAAAATACTGCACTCAACTTCTTTCCTCTTGTATAACTCTTCTATTTATTCCTTCTATCTTTCCTTTGACATGAGACATATCTGTGACTTGAAATATCAGAGCTGGCGAAGTTTAAATGAAACTATTTTATAGTATTCAGAATAAGTAAGACTGGATATATAGGTATGTTATAGGAGTTGCTTATAGGCTTGCATTGTGTCAATGAGAAAGCTGTTCAGTTGTGAGTGTAATAGACCGCCATGATATATTGTATCAAAAGTACTGGCAGCACAAATGGGTTGCAATTTTGGAACACGTTTCAGTAAAATTTGTCTGCTAAGTACCTCACATCAAAGATCTTAGTGCTCTAGAATGTTGTTACAAATTTTTCCCTTCTGGGGACTGTTCAGAGAATTACATCAGTGTGGAATGGTTTGCTAAGAAGTGTGAGGTCTTACCCTTCAGTGCTACAGAACTACATCATATTCCATTTTGCAGAATATAAAATCTTCTATGGCCAGTCTCTCACTGTCAGCAGTTGACAATTGTAGACTACAGCTTCATAAAATTGTAACACCAAGAATGTGTGTCAATGAAATGAAGTTATGCCAAAACTCAGGGGGCTTTTGCTTAGGGTTGTGTTTGGCAACAAATTTAAATTGAGTAAACATGTACACAAACTTGTCAAGAAGTTCAGTTCAACATGTTTTGCTCCTAGGGGCATTTATCATTGTCTTGGTCGAAGGAAAAAGTGTGCTGACTTATACTGAATATTTTTCCACTCCTTCTTGTCTTATGGAATTACCTTCTGGGGCATGCACCTCAAGTTAATAAAGTGTTCATTCAACAGAAGTGGGCAGAGAGAACATAATATGAAGTAGATAACCACACATCTTTTGGAGAATGTTGGAATAATTACACTCAATTTCCTGTACGTATAGGTCTACTCTTTAATAGATTTTGTTGTCTCCAATAAAAATAAAATTTCAGATGAACTCAAATTTACCTAATCACAGTACATGACAAAACCCATTTTCATTAGACTTTGCCATGGGTCCAATGGTGAGTTGCGTATTGTGGCATAGGCAACTGCAGGGTGGAGCAAGGAAAGCCACTTGCCCCATCCCAGAATCTGTGTAAAGGATTTTTATTCAGTACAGAAATCTCTAGAATTTCTGGCACTAGCATCTGCAAAGCTACTAATGTGTAGATTAATGCTGTTTTAGCGATGACTGCCTGTTTTAGGCATAGTTCGGTTTTCATGTTGTTCACAAAAAAGTTATGTTGATTCCTTGGCATGGTGGCAGTTTTGGCACTATTCCAATTCATTCGTTATTTATTCATCCATAGACTACTTAGTGCAGAAGTATCAGACATGTCAGATACATTACAGTTAAGATATATGTAGAGATACAAAACATTAACAAAGTAGGATAGTATTAGGTGAGAACAGGGCAAGAAGTCTGCCAAGTGGCCTAATCAATGGAACCATTCCCTGTGTTCGCATTGGCAACATGGAGAAACCGTAGAACACACATGTAGGGATGGTCAGATAGGGAATAAACTCTGGTCCTGAAATGTGAATCTAGTGCATTAAGACTGGTGTAGCCACCTCACTTGGTACGTGGTTGAAAGGGGATGAGAAATATACAGTCTACATTAGGCCTGTTCACCTATCTGCTTGTGCAAGCAGGCTCAAGCTCATGCCTTAGTAGTGAGCTACCAGGCGACTCACAGCAAGTACTGGTAGGGCTAGAGCAGGGGAGGGGAGAATGAATTGGAGCTAGGCAGCTCTGAACAAGAAGTTGTTGTCAAAGAGGCTATCCTACTTTCTCTAACAGTTCTAAGCAGATGTAAATTTCTAGGTGGCGAATTAATGCCTTTTGTTGCAGATTTATATCTTAAAACTGATGTACTGGTGAGAAATTACAATGAAATGAAACTTACATTTCTTTTTATTGGTGAGGCAAAGAATACGGAGCAGCTATATACTAGATATGACATTTGTTAAGTCAGCTGTATGATGAATGTCATTTTCAGATGAAGTTTAAATTGATATCTACTTCTGTTTTGTTACTACTTTATTCACACAATAAATATGGAAACACTGCCTTCAGGGAATACTGCTTATCTTGCTTTTCACTAAGGAATTAATGCCAGGCACCACTTTTTGAGCACTGCTGAATTGAACATAAGCTCTTAAGTTTAGTATGTCAATGAGCTTCTGTGAGTAGATGTCACTCTTTTCAAGGGGGGAAATGTTACACGTGCAAATATATAAGTCCTAACATTGACATAACAACAGCGGCAAAATTTTGATGTGGAAATTTATGCTGAAGAAAATTTTTATATGAGTCAACAAGAATTATTTTATTATGAATCTTATTACTCTTCTTCCTGTCACTTGCAGGTCTGTAAGTTCTAACTGTAGCTAGACATCCTGCACTAATCTGTTATAATGTGTCATTGGTGCATCTGACCTCTACTTTGAAGTTCCTAACTTGGCCATGCTGCTGCTTTTCATTACATTTTAAAAGAGCTACTCTCCACTTTAAGCACTGCACCATTAACTATAGGTTTGTGTATAAAACTATGGCAGGCTTAACATACTCTCATTCTTCTACAGACAGTGCACCCTTTGCACTTCCCCCACACTACATAATGACGTCTGATGGATACATTTCACTATGAGCCCTCACCTCCCAGGTAGCAAGTGAGCATGACCACTAGTGCTCATGCAGCTGCCTCCTGTTGTAAATGGAAATCCACAAGAAGGAAATCAATGAACAAGAAATTTTGAAAATCGGTGAAAACACATTAACACTTTACATAACACTGCTGAAAAGTGCAACATGCACAATAAGTAAATCAGTGATGCTAAATCATGTAACATTGATCTAAAAATACCCAGGAAAAAAATATGTTGAAAACATTATGTAACACTGACAGAAAGTATAATGCACATACACCTGCTGACACTATATCAGCCACAACTACACTGGCATCACATTCCCTTTCAGAGAAGGTGTACTGCATTGCATCTGAACAGAGGCCACAGAAAAGCAACAGTGGAACATTCTCTGCAGGGACGTAGATAGTACATCAGTTAAGTGAATCAAAAGAACTTAACAAGAAATGAGGGCTTAGTATGTCTATAAGCTAAAATATTCTTTCATATTTCCGCATGCTTAGCTGGATGGTAACATACTCGCCTCCCATGCAAGCAGGCCTAGGTTCAATTCCTGGCCAGGTTGGAGATTTTCTCAGCTCATAGACTGCATGTTATGTTGTCCTCATCATCATAATATCCTCATTCTAGCGCATAAGTCATCCAGTGTTGCATCGATTGAAATAAGACTTTCACTTGGTGGCCGAACTTACCCAAATGGGGACCTCACGGCCAACAATGCCATATGCTCATTTTCATTTTTCTTTTATACTGTAGAGGCACCTCTTAAAAGAAATTATTTTAACTTTGCTCTAAAAGCCATTTCCATCTCCAACCTCTTTGTGTGTGTTGGCAGTGCATTGTGAAGAATGATATGGAAGTGGCTTGCTTGAACTTGAGGGGGGGGGGGGGGGGGGGGTTGTTCTACCTTGTTCTATATGGAGGGACTCACACTTGTAAGTATTGTAAGTGTGGAAACTGAAGATTGTTTGTAGGTCACCAAGTCTACCTCTCATCATCAATGCACATTTATATATGTAAGCAAACATAGCTTTTTAACTAAGGGCCTTTTAACTAAGGGCTTGCATTGAGCTCTAGCAGAACTTTGTGACAAGATTTGAGCAGCCCTTTTCTGTAATCTAAAAATTTCATTTAACAGACTATTGATTTTACCCCATAAAACTATTCCACAAGCTACAAGAGACAGAAAGTAATCAAAATAAGCCATTCTGGCACAAATTGAGGAGCAAGTTTTAGAATAATTCTCAGAGCAAAACTTGCAGAACTGAGTCTCTGAAAAAGTTTGATTATATAGTCTTTCCAGATTAAGTCTTGGTCAACATATGTTCCTCAAAGTTTTATGCTTCATTGCTTTTCTGACTCATTTCCACCCAGTACCAGAAGGAGATCTTGGTTTTGGTTAACTGTCCCAAATTGTATATAGTTTGTTTTCTTCACATTATGGGTCAGCTAATAGGTATTGAGCCTTAACTGCAATGACTTGAGGTCTATATCGGTTGTGTTGGGCAGAGATTCATTAACGTCACTCACTATTACACTAGTGTCATCTGCAGCCAGTATGGATGCGAATCTCTACAGGAGAGTGCTTTAATGTTGTCACCACTGTTTTTGCTGTCTCATCCTCATGCAGCTCTTTTTGAACTGAGAAATGGACTGACCATACACCCTGTGGTGTGGATTCCAGCGAAACATAAGCACGGCAGCCCTGTGCATGCCTTGTGTCTGTCCCCAGCTTCTTGAAGTATGCTGTCTCCCATGGATACAAAACAGAATTTCAAAAGTAGATCACTGTTCATCTGTGGACAAAGACACTCAGTGATGCTTTGCAAATGCTACTTTCATAATGCAATTGGACAGATTAAAAACCTACTTACCAAGCAATGACAGGCGAACACACATGAATAAGGTATTATGGAAACAAGATTCTGCAGGCAGTGTTTCCTTCATCCAACAGAATGGTAGGTGAGCAATGAAGAAGGGTGAAGGAAAGGGACTGGCGAGTTTTAGGGAATGAAGCAAATTGTGAAGAAGTCAACAAGAAAGCCAGTCAGGGGACATTTATTGGATTATGACAAGCTTATGCCATGCTTATGGTCTTTCCTTCTCATCCAATCCAGCAAGTTCCCCCAACCAGAGTTCTGTCTGACTTTTCCAAACTGTCCTCCATTTCCTAAACCTAATCAGTCCTTTTCCTTCACCACTCTTCCTTCCCCTTATCCCTTCTGTCATTAGGAGGAGTTATTGGCTCTAGAAGCTTGCATGTGTAATATGATTTTGATTGATAAATTCTACTTGCAGTTTTATATGGCAAAAGTATTGCAGTGGTCTCTGAAGAACAGAGTCACCTGTACTTAATGTATGAGTCCAGATGCTTCAGTTAAACCAGTAAATTTCATTTTATGCACCAGTAGTGAGGAAAAAAGGGTACATTTTCAAGGTCATAAAGATGTTCTCCCCAGTAATTGAACTTTTTCTCTTCAATTTGTAACACAGTGTGAAATGCTGTCAAACAGCAACAAATTTCTAGTTGTCCTGAGTTTGCAATAGTGTGACAATCTGAAGAGATGAGAACTTACTAGATTCTCTCACAGGCTGTTAATACTGGATACTACAGGCCCACTTGAGGGTGGTTTTGAAAGATTTCTTACATTCATCTACTTGGTTGTGGGTCCTACATTATGCATTATGTCACCAAGCCTCAAGAGGGTCATTCTTAAAATACGTTTTGTTGTGTTTCAGTTCAGTCAGCCAAATAGCATAAAAAGAGCATGAGACTGATGAAATAAAGCCATTAAGGTGATAAGATGTGTTTTTCAAGCAAAGAAAATGTTGTAGATGGCAGAACAAATACTGATCAGTTGCCCAAGTTACAATAAATTTTGTGTACTTCTTGTCAAATTTAGTTTCTGAGGCACAGCACATTGTCTGATTCGTGGAGTTAAAATACAAAAAACTGGCTATTTCACAACTAGGAATCCCAGCCAGTTCAAAAGAACATAGAAAACATTCCTCATTAGCCACTTCTTGTACAAATTATTTGAATATCTTAATTCAGGGACTGATAAGTTCTGTTTTCCACAGTGCAAGTATCAGTCTTTTTAGTGAAGCAGTAATGCACTGCAAGCAGGACCCAGTAGTTAGGGCTGTACATAACTATTTTCCTTTAAAAGCACTAGTGATACCAAGTAAATATTAAGACACCAGTAGGAGATGAACCTGGAGATGTGCCAGTATTTTTTAAGTAGTAGCTTTGTTTATAAATCACTGATTAATGTAACTGCAATTAACATGTATAACATTAGGCAAGATGGTTATAGTTTGTTGTCAGTATAGACTTAATTTCTCTGATTTCTTTGTCTTTTGTTAATGTATGTCTTTGTTCATTCCATATTATGGAAGTTTATCTATCTTTATTCTGTCTATGGAACAAAGCTACACTTCACAAGTCGAGGGTAGTGTGTAATGCCCCACCTCTATCTCAGGATGCTCCTGAAATGTTGAATAGAACAAACTCCACATACATAATTAAGGTGAGGAAACTAGTAAGTTCTCATCTCTTCAGATTGTCGCTCTATTGCAAACTCAGGACAACTAGAGAGCAAAATTTGTTGCTCTTTGCAGATACACAGCATGCTCAAACCCTTACAGGATTCAGTGAAATGCCATGAGGAATAAGGATAATGGGCAAGGAGTACAATCAGCAGCACGTGTGTGTGGCAGTATTCCCTGCAGTTGTAACAACCACTGTGTCTATATGGCACAGTTTTCAGCGTATCTGCCTAGTAAGCAGGTAACAGGGTTCAAATACCAGTCCAGTACAAATTTTCAGCTTTCCCTATTAATTTAAATCAATGCCCAATGGCAGCTGATGTCAACACTAATTTCTTTGTGGCTTGATTCATAGTGGCTGCACCATCACTACGGTGTCTTTTCTTTAGGGCAAGGTATTTAAATTTGCAAGCTTTTGGAGCCACTGGTTCCTTCCTCTGGCAGATGTGTTGACGGGGATGAAATATGGATGAAGGAAAAGAATGGATGACTTTCAGGAAGTGTGGAGAAATCAGAAAAGTTGGCCAGAAGCCCAAGTCAGGGGAGACTAACCACATGGCATGAGAAGGAAAGACTAGGGTTTACATCATGTCCAGTAAATCTGCTTTGACCTGGGGTTTCAAGTGCCTTTTCTCAACTCTCCCTATTTCCTAAGTCTCACCAGTCCTTTCCCTTGAACCATTTTTCTTCCCCTTCAACCCTTCTACCAGAAAAAGAAGCCAGTTGGACAGAAAGCTTCGAAATTTCAATACCTTTATACGTGTTTTGTCTTGCTGCCACTTGCAGAACAGCTTTTTTATCTATTCAGTTACATTATATTTTCAAAAATCAATTATTCTTAGTGATATGTGAGATGATGGACTGATAAACCTGCAGTGCTCCAAGTGGTCTGGCAGCAAACAAAGGTTGTGTTACAAAAGTAGCTGTATTTTTTAAATCAGCATTGGATCACTGTTTAGTGCGATAATGGACACAGCAGAGGACATTTACAGTTCACAGGTACAGGGTACATTGCAACTTCAGCACTCACATTATTTTACAGTTGTCTTACATACACATATATGTATAAACTACCTTATTGCCTGTTGCTTTGCTCATGAACACTGTATGGTCGGCAGAGATTTTTGTTTCTCTTTAATTGAATTTTTATGTTATTCACAACCGCAACACTTTCTGAACTTTTTACACTAAGTAAGGATATGGGAACATGGTCTTTTCTGAATGTACCTCTGGTAAAAACAGACTATGGTAGCTCAGTTCCAAGGTTTTCATTAATCATACCTTTTGAATTCTTGCAGTGATTTTTCCATAGAAACTGTCATCCCCTGACACATATTTCTTAATATCCAACCAAGAAGCTATACACTGACTTTCATAAAATAGGCTTCAAAAAATTTTTATGTAACAAATTATTTTCTTAAAAATGGCCATACCATGTTTCACCTGCTTAGGGGCTGAATTTCCAAAAACAGTGAAATGTGTATTTTTTTTTTATTTCCACCAGATTAGCAAAATTAGAAATTTATAGATTTTGTTTAAAATGCTTTCAAAATGAGATAGTTTCATAAAACATTTCAACGTTAGGGGTTGAATTTCCAAAAACACTGAAACAAGTATTCCTGTATTTCTAACTGAGAATTCAAATACCAATTTTCATGTATGTTGTTTTCATAGTAGTTCTTTAATAATGATTTATTTTCAAAAAAAAACATTTCATCCACTACTTCATTCCTATAGAAGTTCAATTTAAAAAAAATCTGAAACACATGTTTCTGTATTCCTGACCAAGGAACCAAATATCAGTTTTCACAGGGCTGTCTTCAAAATTGCCTTATTAGTGCTATATTTTGAAAAAATATTTCATCCCCTTTTTCATCCACCTAGGGGTTGAACTTCAACATTTCCCTTCTTTAACAATACCTACAATGTAAGATCAACACCCACCACAAATTTCAAGTTCCTACCATCAGTGCTTTGGGCTTGGTGATGCTGACACAGTCAGCAATAAAATGAGTAAGTCTCTCAGGACATTGCTTTTTATGTATAGCTGTAACAAATGAAAACACTGGTGAATTAAAAACTTTGTTACTAATGTGATTTACTAGTTACCGGCATCAAATTTCAGCTTCTGCTCCAATGCTTAACGGTTCATTAAATGCAAGAAAGATTCCATGTGTTTTTTCACTGGCACCATCTATATAACGTGTTATAGGATTTTGCCTTATTACCACAATTCTTTTTAGTTGTTTTGGACTAGTTTCAATGTATTCCTTGGCACTGTATAAACATGTTGCATTCATGTACTCTCTTAGTTTCATTTTGAAAATTGGTAGAGCTTTTACATTTTTAACTGTGGTAATTTGTTGCATAATAAGCACCTACCTTTGGAAGGGTTCTTATCAGCCACTTGTAGTCAGCTGCTGTTGATGTAATAATTATCTTTGATTGTTGGTCCGTAATTCTGCAGTTCTGAGTTTAACAATGACACATAAGTTTAATTGGATATACATGAGTGTCACATATATGTACATACAGTGGACTGTTAAAATTTAAATTCCTTGAATAAGTTTTGAGAGGACAGTCTTCCAATACACCTGATTGCTTTTGTTGCAGCTTCAGCAATCTGTTGATATCCACTTTTGCTCCACTCTCCTGTATTACTATATGATACAATAAATGTGGATGAGTTCTGCAATAGTACAGCTTTGATAGTGCAGCTATATCAGCTGTGTGTGACATTTTCTTCATTTAAAATACACTGTTGCTTACTTTTGAGCAGGTCTTTTGCATATGAGAGGGAGCATTTTATCTGTGATAAATTCTTATTTAAGTAACTGAAAACCATTCGTTTCAGTCAGAAATTTAAATTCTTCCATCATGGAAATCAGCACAGGTGTACCACAAGTGTCTATCCTTGGATCCTTCTTCTTCATTGTCACTATTAATGATTTACCTAAAAATATAGCTCACCCTGTTGTGTGGTATGCTGACGATACAACACTACTTACCACACATCAGAACATTTCAGATCTGAATAACCTAACAAAAGAAACACTAGATAAGGCCCTGGACTGGTTTGCAGCCAATAAGCTCCTATGCAACCCTGACAAAACACAACAACTTTTAATGGGAACATCAAATGAAGTAGGCAACAAGTTGGTAAAACTCTTAGGTATTCACATTGACTCTAAACTATACTGGGAGGAACATGTCAATCATGTATGTGAAAAAATATCTCAGGTGGCATACCTTCTCTTGAAACTAAGGGAGGTAGTGAGCTTGCAGTACCTCAGGGTAACATACTTCGGGCTATTCCAGTCACATATTTCATATGGTCTGATTATATGGGGGCACTCCCCTCACATCAAAAACGTATTGAAATTACAAAAAAATGTCATACGTATAATACGTAAAAGAGGTCATAGGGAGCACTGTCGTCCTCTCTTTTCCAGATTCAGAATACTTACAATTATAAATCTATACATCTATGTGTCTGTACTCTATATTAAAAATAATATTTCAGAATTTATTGCCAGAAGGGAAATACACGAACACAACACCAGGGCTAATGGTAATTTAGACATACCGCACCACATATTAGCGATAACAGGAAATTCCCACAAAGTTAACCCACTCAAAATGTTCAATAAACTGCCAGTTCATGTTCAGTCTATGGATACAAATGCTTTTAAAATTAAGTGGTACAGCTGGCTGTCAGATCATCCATTCTACGACATTAAAGAATTCTTTGAGATGCCTGATGAGAATATAAGCAGTTAAAAGTTGTCTGTAGTTAAACATATTATTTTGTGCTGTGGTTAATCGTGTGTAATTACAAAGTTTATACTATAAACAATAAAATAGCATATTATATTAGATTATAAGATAGCTTGTTGCGTTAACTTTTAAAAGCCATCCTTTGTAATTTGGTACACTGCCGTGCTTCAAATGTATTCTATAATGTATTGACAGAAGTTTATTTTATTATTCTATATGTACTAGTACATCTTGTATGACGAAGCTAATAACATTGTAAAATAATCTACTGTGAATAAAATTCTTGATTCTTGATTCATATGATTTTCCCAAGCCATAAATCCATCCATTGTCAGTTAATATCAACTTCTGCGATGTCCTATGTTTAGTTCCTTTTCATTTCTTCTTCTCATTGCAAGTATTTCCAAGTAGATTGTTTCCTTTTTATGTGCAAGTAAATTGCTTTCACTTAAATTTTTGTTTGCCCGTTCAGTGTCTGTGATAGGTATTATTTCTACAAGATTTAACAAACTATAAGTTATAGTGAGCTTCTTTCATGGTTTCTGTCAAATAATTCACATAAAGTGGAGATATTATGGACTGAGTATTGAGTCAAGTGCTGTGTTGTACCTTACTACTTGAAAACTTGGGTAAAATGTTCTCACCATATTGATCACTTTGTACTTAAGTCTACACATTGCCCTCTACTTCCACAAATGATTTTCTTAGACCAGCTGCATTCCACCTGATATCTTATCTATACATTTTATCTAAGCAAATAGTATGAAATAAACCGTCTAAGTCTCTTAAGATATCCAGAAATAAACTGCAAACTTTCTCGTATTCCTCTGATTCTGTGTACCATTGAACTTGTTACTGCTGCTTTTCTGGACTTTGTTTACCTAAATCAGTGCTGTGCTTCATCCAGAATATTTTATTTTTCTATGAGCTTTAACTCTGTTTTGTATAGCTGCTTCTATAATTTTTGATAAGGTGGATATAACCATTATAGATCTACAAAATTGTTAAGGCTTTCGTGGCCACTTGTTGACAAACTGCCTATTGGCGTCTGTCTCGGGTTCTTCGGCCGACGTTCATCTAATGATTTTTCTGACATTTAGCCAGCACGAGTGGCTGGCATTGTCAAAGCTTCACCCTCCATTGCCAGTAGTGAACTGGAGGCGAGCCGAGCTTGCGGCTGCAGACTATATGTACCTGGCGCGCCAACGTCCGAGGGCTTCTCCGTGGTCATTTCTGGTGCAGTTCTCCTCTTGCTACCTGCGACGGTCATTCACTGCAGTACGGGAAGCCAGGATCTGTTTACCTTAAGGCTTTCCTCTTTCTTGTTGAAACTGTTCATGTGTTTTTGGATTTCTACAGCTTCTCTGAACAAGCACATGTGATAGTGCTTAGTGATTCTCTACAGCCAGAACTTCTGTGTCGGCGAATTTTATTACGTGGTCGGTCTCATTCAGTGCGTGCTCTGCACCGCACCGGAAATGACCGTGGAGAAGCCCTCGGACGTTGGCGCGCCAGGTACATATAGTCTGCGGCCGCAAGCTCGCCTCCAGTTCACCACTGGCAATGGAGGGTGAAGCTTTGACAATATCAGCCACTCGTGCTGGCGAAATGTCAGAAAAATCATTAGATGAACATCGGCTGAAGGACCCGAGGCAGAAGCCAATGGCAGTTCATTATAGATCTATAGTTTCCATGATCCCCTTGTAAACACATCAATGAAAAAGGTGCTACACTAACTGAATTCAGACATGTTGGGGACAGATGCTTCTCAGTTACCAAGCTTGTTAGGAGTATCAGGGGTTTTTCTGGGCACTGTGAGCAGTGTTTTAATTACTTTTGCAGATATGTCATCTATGTCCTCTGCATGTACGTTTCTCAGTGATATGATTTTGCAAGGTGTGGGAAAAGACAGTTAACCAAAAATGCAAAACACATCTAACTGAAATTGTTATCTAAACATTTAACACATTGAAACTTCCTGGCAGATTAAAAGTGTGTGCCGGACCGAGACTCAAACTTAGACTTTTGCCTTTCGGAGGTAAGTGCTCTACCAACTGAGCTACCCAAGCACGACTCACGCCCCATCCTCACAGCTTTACTTCTGTCAGTACCTCGTCTCCTACCTTCCAAAGTTTACAGAAGCTCTCCTGTGAACCTTGCAGAGCTAGCATTCCTGAAAGAATGGATACTGTGGAGACAGGTCCTGAGTTTGAGTCTCGGTCCGGCACACAGTTTTAATCTGCCAGGAAGTTTCATATCAGCACACACTCTGCTGCAGAGTGAAAATCTCATTTGGGAATCATTTAACACATTGTTTACACATTGGTTTATGTATCTTGTCACATAGTTCACCATTGTTACCAAGAATGTATTCAGATTATTGTTAAACTGTTGGAACATGGTAGATTTATGTTGATAATATTGGCTGTGTCAATAGGGATCTCAACAGTGATTGTTATTTTTTTTATTATACAATAGTTATTGAGTTAGTTCTGTGGTATAAATGTGGCCACTGGGCCAAGATTGATATATTGTATTTACTTTTTTCTAAATAAACATTCTTGACATGGAATCAGTCCAACATCATAAATTTAAAAAAAAGGAGACTGTCACTCAGAAAAGTACTGACCAGTTGCAAACAAAAAATAAGATTGTCATTCAAAAAGTGTGGTTGGTTAAATTAGACATTGCTGAAATTAAGGTACTGTTGTTTGATCGAGAAGGCTATGGGAACTGGAAATGGGAAATAGAAATGTAACTGAAAATGAAGGAATGCTGTACAGTGGCTTCAAGAGTAAAAACGAGTGTAGACAGAGCACATACTTGAGATGAAGAAAATACGACTATGATGAACCATACACAAGAAGCAACTAGAATTCCTGAGTGATAAGAGAAGAAAATTTGAGATAGTGAAACATTTTGACAAATTAAACTCCAAAGAATCAACAGCACTACAAGTTTTGTGCAGGAGCTAGTCAGAAAAAAGAGATTAAAAGGCTATAGTGAGATGACAACATTCTTCAGTATTTTTGAAAAAACAGTGAACAAATTAAAATTAGCAGATGTGAAAGTGATGGAAAAGGAGAAGATAAATCACACACTGAGAATCTAGACTGAATCTTTAAAGTATATTCAGAATTTAAATGATGTTCTGAAAGAGAATATCAGGCAATCAAATATGTTAAAACTGTACTTCAGATGATGAAGTTGAAAGTCTAGGATGGAAGTAAAAGTGTAAAATCCAATGGATTTCATGCTGAAAACAAGACTGGTATGAACTACTAGGAACAGTTGTGTTATGGCTGTGGCAAACCAGGACATTTCAAGGGGGACTGTCATCAGTAAGGAACAAGCAGCGATTCATGGACACGTGGCAGACATCATTGAAGAGGTGGGCACAATAATTTGCAAAATAGGCAGAGTGATCACTGCAGCAGGGACAGCAACTGGTCACAAATTCACAATAAACACTATTGTTCAGGAGGCAGTCATCACCCAAGATGCAGGTGATGTCAACAGAATGGAACTGGAATAAGCAGTTTTGTAACAGATTAACAGATGCACAACATACAGTGGTGTGTAATGATGTTGAGTCAGATAACAACATACGGACTGATTGGTTATTGGATAATGGTTGCACAGATCATGCTGTTAATAATTTATTTTTCTGAGTGCATAACTTTAAAAGAACCTGTGAATGTACAAATTGTGGATGGTAAAGTTTTGCAAGTTACAAAAGAACAAATTTAAATACCATTTTACACTTTATGATGACATGATTCCAACTGGAATGAAAAATGTACTTTATTTCACATGCATGGACAGAAATTTGATTACCTATGCTAAAATAACAGAAAAACATAAAATTTTATGTGTAGGCAATATCTCAAAGGTTTCTGATAAAGACAATAACCTACTTGTGACTGCTTTGAAAGAAGATATGTTGTGTCAAATTACAAGTAAAATTTACAAGCAAGAGATTAATGCAAATAGTGTTGGTAGTAAGGGTAGCATGTTAGTAAAGGAGAAATGGCATTGTACTCTTCAACGTGTAGATTTTAACTGTTCAAATACATTGTGTAAACATCAGTTAGCTGATGGGTTGCCAACAGATTTAGAATCAGGATTTATGAAATCTAAATTTTGTATTGAAAACAAAATGTGCAATTTATGTTTTCAAAATAATGCCACAAAGCAAAAGAAACATTACAGGTTATTCATACTGATTTGAATAGGCCTCACTCACCTCATGGTTTGCTTGGTGAAAGATTTTTCTCATTTTTATTGATTATGGTAAAGCAGCTAGAGTCTACACACTAAAACTTAAATATCAAGTTTGTGATTGTTTTGTGGAATATGTTAATGAAACTGCAAATTTACCTAGGAAAAAATATTAACAAATTGAGATTTAACAGTGGGAACAAATATTAAAATTCAGGTCTGTAACAGATTATAAGAGAGAAAGGAATCATTTTAAATGCATATGTCCTCTTTATGTACACAAATTAAATAGTGCAACTGAAAGCTAAAAATGTCAGTTTTAGATATATCAGGATTCCTGTTAGTTGAAGAAAGAGCAGACAGGAGACTTGCCCTGAAGTAGTTTGTGCAGTTTCATATCTTAAAAACAGAACTTTAGCTAATACCATAGAAAAGGAAACTTCTTATGAAATATTGTCTGCAAAAGAAACCTAATGTTAAACATTCAAAAGTTATACTGAATTAGTGAGCATAGGGAAGTGGATGGGGCTGCGGATAGGTGGCGCTAAATGGGAATGTGGGTTGGTCTGGGAGTGTGTCAAAATAGTCAATGCATTTGTGGTAAACATTGCACTTAGATGGTGCAGCAGCTAATGCAACTACATAGTAAGCAATAGATTTCACATTCAAGTCCCAGTCTGGCTTACATTTTCATTCATTGTCCCAGTCCAGCTGATATCATTAGTTGCTTCTCTTCCCTTCCCCTTCTCCTCCCTCCATCATCACCTTGAATAGTGTTGAAGCAGGGTTTTTGTACATTTGCCACAACATCTGGGAAAGACAATTTGGAATTACAAAGCAGACTAAGGAATTTTAATTGGGTATAGCGATGTAGAAAGCAGAGTAAAGGAACAAGAGTGCCAAGATGTTTATAGCGCTGATACAGTAGACGATAAATATAATGCTTTTCTCAAGACTTTTCTCATGCTCTTCGAAAGTTGCTTTCCGTTAGAATGTTTAAAACAGGGTACTAGCACAAACAGGCAGCCTGGGTGGCTGACTATAGGGATAAGAATATCTTGTAGAACAAAGTGGCAATTATATCAAAACGTTAGAAACAGTCAAAATCTAACTGCAGCAGCCCATTACAAACAGTATTGTAAGGTGCTTAAAAATGTTATTAGGATGGCAAAAAGTATGTGGTATGCAGATAGAATAGCTAAGTCTCTGGATAAAATTAAAACCATATGGTCAGTCGTAAAGGAAGTTGCTGGTCTGCAGAGACAGGTCGAGGATATAGGATCAGTGTGTAGTGGGAATGTCCATGTTACTGATAAGTTGCATATATGTACAGTATTTAATAATCACTTTCTGAATATAGCAGGTGAACTAAATAGAAACCTAGTCCCAACAGGGAATCATATAGTGCTCTTAGAAAAAAGTGTTCCGAGACTGTTACCTGAAATGCTCCTCCATGATACTGACAAGAGGGAGATTGAGTTAATAATTAAATCACTAAAGACCAAGAACTCTCATGGATATGACAGGGTATCTAGCAGAATACTGAAGTATTGTTCTATGTATGTTAGTTCTCAGTCATATCTGTAACTTTTCCTTTAGGAGTGGTCGGTTTCCTCACCAATTAAAGTACTCGGTAGTGAAGCCACTTTATAAAAAGGGAGACATTGATAATGTTGACAATTTTAGACCTATTTCTATGCCATCGGTGTTTGCTAAAGTTATCAAGAAGGTTGTATATACAAGGTTACTGGAGCAGTTAAATTCACATAATTTGCTGTCAAATGTTCAGGTTGGTTTTAGAAATGGTTAAACAACTGAAAATGCTATATTCTCTTTTCTCTGTGAGGTTTTGGATGGATTAAATAAAAGGTTGCGAATGCTAGATGTTTTCTTTGATTTAACGAAGGCTTTTGACTGTGTTGACCACAAAATATTACTGCAGAAGTTGGACCATTATGGAGTAAGGGGAGTAGCTTACAATTAGTTCGCCTCTTACTTTAAGAACAGAAAGCAGAGGGTAATTCTCTGCAATATTGAGAGTGGTAGCGATGTTCAGTCCCAATGGGGCACTGTTAAGTGGGGCATTCCCCAAGGGTTGGTGCTGGGGCCACTGCTGTTTCTTATTTATATAAATGATATGCCTTCTAGTATCACAGGTGATTCAAAAATATTTCTGTTTGTTGATGACACCTGCTTGATAGTGAAGGATCTTGTGTGTAATATTGAAACAGTAACAAATAATGTAGTTCATGAAGTAAGTTTGTGGCTTGTGGAAAATAATTTGATGCTAAATCACAGTAAGACTCAGTTTTTACAGTTTCTAACTCACAATTAAACAAGAACCGATATTTTGATCAGACAGAATAGGCATATTATAAGCGAGACAGAACAGTTCATGTTCCTAGGCGTTCGGATAGATAATAAGCTGTTGTGGAAAGCCCATGTCCAGGATCTTGTTCAGAAGCTAAATGCTGCTTTATTTACCATTAGAACAGTATCTGAAATAAGTGACACTTCAACACGAAAAGTAGCCTACTTTGCATATTTTCATACGCTTATGTCATATGGTATTATTTTTTGGGGTAATTCTTCTGATTCAAAAAGGGTATTTTTGGCTCAAAAACGGGCTGTTCGAGCTATATGCTGTGTAAGTTCGAGAACGTCTTGTCGACCCCTATTCAAAAATCTGGGAATTCTGACATTGCCCTCACAGTATATATTTTCTTTAATGTCATTTGTTGTTAGAAATATTAGCCTATTCCCAAGAGTTAGCAGCTTTCACTCAGTTAATGCTAGGAAGAAATCAAATGTGCATGTAGAATGCACTTCCTTGACTCTTGTGCAGAAAGGAGTGCAGTATTCTGCTGCATCCATTTTCAATAAGCTACCACAAGAACTCAAAAATCTTAGCAGTAGCCCAAACTCTTTTAAGTCTAAAGTGAAGAGTTTCCTCATGGCTCACTCCTTCTATCCTGTCGAGGAGCTCCTGGAAGAGCTAAAAAATTAAGCAAATTCCAGTGTTACATTGTTGATTTTCTTCATTTAAATTTATGACTTGTCACCTGAATATGTTTCTTTATATTTCATTTTATCTGTTTCTAATGTCGTGTTATAATTTCATGTATTGACTCGTTCCATGACCATGGAGACTTCTCCTTAATTTGGTCCCACGGAACAATAAATAAATAAATACAAAAAGATTATCATTTCCAGACATTTTGATGTTGCAGAAGATGATGTCAGATATATTGATGTTAAGGAGACCGAATAAGTTTGTGAATATTTTAGTGATTCTGAGTGAAAGGCATAGACAAAGAATCAGTAAATGAGCACGTGGAAGCAAGAGGTATCAAAAGCTGCACAAGCAATCATAAACAAGAACAGGAACAAAGGTGGAGAAGCTCAACTAAGGAACATAGGATGCCTGATTGATTTAATGATTGTGTCATGAGTACCTTTTGTAAACTTCTGTAGTGCTGATAGCCCAGAGAATTTTGAGGAGGTAAAAAATAGTAATGAGTCAGAAATTTGTAAGTGAGCACTGGGTAAGTAAATCGGATATTTAAATAAGAATAAAATCTGAAAACTAGTAATTACACCAGTGAATATACACTGAGGTGACAACAGTCATGGGATACTTCACAATATTGTGTCAGGCCTACTTTTGCCTGGTGTAGTGCAGCAACCTGATGTGACATGAGCTCAACAAATTGTTGGAAGTCAACCTGCAGAAATATTTAGCCGGGCTGCCTCTATAGATATCCATAGTTGTGAGGGTATTGTCAGTGCAGGATTATGTACTTCAATTGGGTTCTCAATTATCCATAAATATTTGAAGGGATTCACATTTGGTGATCTGTGTAGCAAAACATTTGCTCTAATTCTCCAGAATGTTCTTCAAATCAGTGATGAAAAAGTGTGGCCTTGTTGCCTGGTGTATTATCATCCATAAAAATTCCATCGTTGTTTCAGAATATATAGCCCACAAATGGCTGTAAATGGTCTACAAGTAGCTGAACATAACCATAAGAACCAGAGGACCCAGTCCATTCCATGTAAACACAGAACACATCATTATGGAGCCACCACCAACTTACACAGTGCCCTGCTGACAACTTGAGTCCATGGCTTCATGGAGTCTACACCACACTTGAAACCTACCATCAGCCCTTACCAGCTGAAATTAGGACTCTTATAAGCAGGCCATGGTTTTCGAGTTATCTATGGTTCAACCAATATGGTCATGAACCCAGAACAGGTGCTGCAAGTGATGTCACGCTGTTAGGTAACAAAGGCACACACTTCAGTCTTCTGCTGTCATAGCCCATTAGCACCAAATTTCACTGCACTGTCCTGACAGACACACTTGTTATGTGTCCCACATTGATTTCTGAGGTTATTTAATGTGGTGTTGCTTCTCTGTTAATCTTAAAGCTCTGCACAAAGGCTGCTGCTCTTGGCCATTAAGTGAAGGTTGTCAGTAACTACACTGTCCAGAGTGAGAGGTATTGATACTCTTGGCACACTCTTAACACTGTAGATTTTAGAAAATGAATTCCCTAATGATTTCTAAAATGCAAGTCCCATGCACCTGGCTCTAACTATCATTCTGTATTCAAAGTCTGTTAATTCCCATTGTGCCATCATAATCAGTCAGGAATCGGTTTGTATTGATTGCCTGAGTACAAATGACAGCTCCATCAAAGCCCTGCTCTTTTACACCTTGTGTATGTGATACCACCACCATCTGTAGATGTACAGGTAACTAACACTGACGTTTGTCAGCTCAGTGTTAATGTTCTTCTTGTAAAGTGGCTCTTTACAAGAAAATCAGGTAACACACATCAAGCAAAATTAGTTGTAAGTGTAACTACAGTGTAGTGTAAGCACAAAAATCAATGTGGGACATACAGAACAGTGTGTCAAAATTTGGCATATAATGGGCCATGGCAGCAGAACAGCAAACAGTAATGATAATTATTTGCCATTTGCTTTGATGCAATCACTGAAAGTGTTATTGTTATTCTGATGTCAAAAGGCTTTGCAGAACAAATGGAAGTACAGACCTCATTTCTTAATACTAAAGTTTTTTCGGAAGTTTATGTGAAGTGACCTCCTGGTATAAGGATGAAACACATAGTATTTGTTAGTTATTGAAGGCATCATATGGCTTGAGGGAAAGTCCTACAATATGGTATGATTGTTGGATGACTTTTGAAAAAGTCATAAGATTGTGTTTGTTAATGATTTGCAATTAATTTGTTCCAAAAGTAAAGGCAAAAAATCATCAAACAATTTAAGATGAAAGGCTTAAATGAATAAGAATTATATTGAGGATAAATATTAATTATAATTATACAAGAAGAGAGTGACTCCAAGTCAGGTAAGCTATAATGGATCTCTAGCTAGGAAATATTAGATTGAACATTCATAGTTGTACAGTACTCCAGATGAAGAAAATTTGAAACTACAAACAGCACAAGAAGAAAGTCATGGTACTAAGTACAGAAAGTTCATAGGTGCTCTCCTACACATTAGCTCAGGAACACAGCCAGATGTTAGCTGCAGTGTGATCTATTTGAGTAGATTTCAAAACTGTTAGAATGATACTTATACTTTGCGGGTATTCTATCAAAGAAATAGTTTGACGTTAACATATGAAAGATCAGAAAATTGTGATTTCTTAAGCTGTTTCATAGATGCAGAATGTCATAATGAAATTATTGCATTCCAATCTAACTTAAGCCTCAGGCTTCACTACAGGCAGTCTACCAGCACATCAAGTTTTCCTTCCATTTTGCAAATTAGAAACAAATCAATTTAGATATTCCATGTAAAAGATATCATTAAAATCAGTGGTTTTTATTGTCTACTGTAAACTATCAACCAAGTAGGCTAAGAGTGATGAAAACAAATGTCTAAAAGCAGCACACATCAGAAGAGTCTGGCATACAATAAGTGCACTGTAGGAGAAACATATGATTAGGTTCCAATTTTATGTTTAAAATATCTAAATCAAATCAGGTGATGCTGAGGGAATTAGATTAGGAAATGATACAGTTAAATTAGTAGATGTGTTTTGTTATTTGGGAAGCAAAATAACTGATGATGGCCAAAGCAGAGAGGATATAAAATGTAGACTGGCAATGGCAAAGAAAGCCTTTTCGAAGAAGAGAAATTTGTTAATATTGAGTATAGATTTAAGTATCAAGAAGTCTTTTCTTAAATTATTTGTATGGAGTGTAGCCATGTATGGAAGTGAAACACAGATGATAATTAGTGTAGACAAGAAGAAAATAGAAGCTTTTGAAATGTGGTGCTACGGAAGAATGCTGAAGATTAGATGGGTAGATTGAGTAAGTAATGAGGAGATACTGAATAGAATTGGGGAGAAGAGGAATCTGAGGCACAACTTGACTAGAGGAAGGTATCAGTTGGTAGGACATGTTTTGAGGCATCAAGGGATCACCAATTTAGCGTTGGAGGGCAGTGTGGAATGTAAAAATTGTAGAGGGAGACCAAGAGATGAATACACTAAGCAGATTCAGAAGGGTGAAGGTTGCAGTAGGTACTGGGAGATGAAGCAGCTTTTACAGGATAGAGTAGCATGGAGAGCTGCATCAAACCAGTCTCTGGACTGAAGACCACAACAACAATAAAAATATGTAGATTTTGGTTTCCTTATCATCCTGCTATATCTTTTCTTCTTACGTCTGATACATTCATGATCTTTTTGTCTATCACATTTCTGACATCATTCATGCAGATCTTTTAAATCTTCTCTAGCATTCATGATTTCCTTGGTAATTAATGTCATACTATTTCTGACATTTATCTTTCTGCAGACCTTTGGACAAACTATGTTTATGTGATGACTTGAGCTTCAAATGACTTTCTTACAGCTTTATTCCATGTGAAAATATGACCACATGGAGTATGAAGCAAAATTAGTGACTGAACTGAGGAATTTTTGTAGGGATGGCATAGCTAGTTATCTGAAATGGACCGCCATTGGCAGATGTGGAAGCAACTTCAGGTGTGCCACAGGAAAGTGTATTTGGTCCCATGTGTTCATGTTGTATATTAATGACCTTGTGGTCAATATTAATAGTAACCTCAGGTTTTTCATAAACAATGCAGTTTTCTGTAATGAGGTACAGTATAAAAGAAGCTGCACAAATATTCAGTCAGAACTTGAAAAAGTTACAAAGTGATGCAAAAATTGGCAGCTAGCTTTAAATGTTCAGCAATGTCGATTTTGCACTCCATAAAATGAAAAAAAATGTTGTGTCCCATGACATAATATCAATGAGTTACAGATGACATTAGTCAATTTAAACAAATGCGTCAGTTTATCACGTTGTAATAGAGGGAAACATTCCACATAGGAAATATATATCTAAAAACAAAGATGATGTGACTTACCAAATGAAAGTGCTGGCAGGTCTACAGACACACAAACAAACACAAACATACACACACAATTCAAGCTTTCGCAACAAACTGTTGCATCATCAGGAAAGAGGCATTTAAGCAGTCGCACTTCTCACTTTGTGTATGTGAATAGAATGAGAAAACCCATTAATAAGTGGTAGAATGAGAAATACCCTCTGCAGTGTATTTAATAGTGGTCTTCAGAAAATAGATTTAGATGTAGATGTTATGTACAGCCTTCCAGTCTTCTGAGTGACATTTCCAATATGTGGAGAGTTACAGCATTTGTCGGCATTTGCTCTAGAACTCTATTTCCAGTTCCATTTTTATTATTTTGTACTTCAATAGTTCAATTATCTTACCATGGAGATCTGGAATGAGTGTGTTAATTATGTGTACCATTAATTTGTGTAAAGTTACATTTGTAAAATCATTATCTATTAACAAGTCTGATGATTCAGTGCTCATTGTTGGGTATTTACTTGCAGCTTCATGTTATGTGTATTAACAATATCACCAAAATATTTTCTACAACTGCTCAGTTTCATTGTATTTATATCTAGCTCAGCAACTGCTGTTACATAAAGGAAGTTCATTAATAGCTTTGTAAAATAGTATTTAAAATTCTGCTACGAAATCTTTTATCATAGTAGTCAGAGGGTGGTATATCTTTAATCCCTAACACCAGACATTTGACCACCAGAAAATTTATTTGAAGTACTGGTGCTTCAAAACGAATTTTTATGCAGTTTGTAAATGGCCTCTGAGCACACTCACTTTTACTGCTGTCCACATACAATCTATCTCATCACTTTTATGTAGAAATATGGGAAAAAATGATGCACTATTATAAGCTTGTAAATTGTACATCTGTATTTCATTTTCAACCAGTTCATGTTCTGTTATTATAAAGATATTTGGTTCATCAGTAGCATGTACTGCTTCTGTTGTCTGTTTTTGCTTCTTATTTTAATCACCTATACTATTTAAATCTCTTCTTGTCCATCCATAAGTGGTGGAGTCCCTATCACACAGTAATTTGCTGTCAGTCCATTAAGCCATTTAGACACTGCATTTTTTTATCTTGGTATCACTTAATAAATGTTTCACACTCAGAAAAGCTTTGAGCTTTATTCAAAAGTGAGTCTTGCACAATTTTGTTGTTCTCTTGATTCCTCATATTGTCTGTGACAAACATTGGATGTCCAGTTCCATCACACAAATTTGTTCATTCTTTGTGAATTGCTTAACAAAATTTTCTCATTTTTTGTTCCTTCATTACTCTACCAGCATACATTTCCTTTTACTGGCTGTAAATTTCTGCAGGTTTCAATTTCCAAGTGCTCAAAAATCATGTAACATTTATAGCTTTGCAATTGGAAGAACTCTGAATTACACAGTTCAAATTTGAAGCATTAGGGAAGGCAAAATAACAACTTGTTTGGCTGGAAGTGACAAGCAGTCCAATCAATAATTTGAGCAGGGGCTGATATCAGTCAATACAATGGTAGTGAGCAGTACATCACTACTTACTGGATCACCCTGATTTCCAGAAAGGAAAATTTGTTTCAATTTCTTTTCTGTGTTACATTTTTATTTCTTTCACATTGCAGACATCATAATTCTAGGTTTTATGTCTTCAGCTTACATAGTTCTTAGTGACTTTCCATCTTCTTATACTGCAGCTGCTGATTTTGGCAATAAGAATGGCTGCTTCATTTTCCTTTAATTTTGTATGCTAGACTTCCAGTGATTTTTCCTTTGTGGGAAAAGTGGTATGGGATGCACTCAGCCTAGTGAGGCCAATTAGTAGTGGTTTCAAGGTCATTCAAGATTCATAGGAAGAATATTAAGTAAATGTAACTCAACCATGGAGGAAGTGGATTGTAAGGCACTTCCTTGACCAGTTCCTGTGAATTGTTCATCAGCCTGAGACCTTTAGGAGATAGGACTGATAGAAGTGAGAAAGAGGGAGAGAGGGAAAGTGAGGGAGAGAGGAGAGAGAGAGAGAGAGAGAGAGAGAGAGAGAGAGAGAGAGAGAGAGAGAGAGAGAGAGAGAAACAGAAAGGGAGGGAGGGAGAGAGAGAGAGAGAGAGAGAGAGAGAGAGAAGATCCAAGAAAGAGTGATGCATTTCAGCATGGGATTGTTTAGCCAGCATGAGAGCATTACTGTTATGTTTAACAAACTCCAATGGTAGATGTTACAAAAGAGGTGTTGTGAATCATGGAGAGGGTTGCAGATTGAAATTCTGAAAGAGCACTTTCTGGGAAGAGTCAGACAACATGTTACCTCCTCCCACATACATCTCATGTAATGACCCTGATGAAAAGATTGAAGATATTAGAGTCAATACAGAGGATTACTGACAATCATTCATCCCATGCAACATCAGTAAGTGGAACAGCAAAAGGGGAACAGTTAGTGGTACCAGAAGTACCCTCTGCCACACACCATTTCTTGGCTTATGAAGTAGAGTGTAGATGTAGATGTAGAAACCTAACAATGACTGGGAGAGTGGTGTGCAAAGCACATACTCCCACATACTGCACCTGCTGATGCCACTGGCAGAGGATGAATGACAATTGACTGGGACCAGTTGGCCCATCTAGGGTCAGAACATGGAACTTTGCTTACTTAATTACATTTGTATTTGTTTTAGGATACAAGTTTTTTGAAAAAAGTCGTCCAATTCCATTCATAACACATCATAACTGTATCATAGTGCCCATGCCTAGTAAGTTAAATGAAGAACTAGAAGGAAAGATAAATATACCTACACTTACGCAAACATATCTTAATAATTGAACTTAGCTGTTCCTTGTACACCAAACCAATCTTTTGGTTCTTTAAGTCTGCAAGTTTTTTGGTGATGCCTTTAAAGAAAAAGGCTGCAAATTTCTCATTGATGCCTTCGAGGAATGGCCTTTTTTACTTGCTGTGCCATAAATTCTTTCTAAATTGGAGTATTTGCTAAAGAAGAAAGCCTCTCTTCTAAAATTACATTTCTTTGGTGTGTTTTTATATGCTTCTGGCTTGAAAAACTTTAATTGACAGCTGCTGTAATAGAAGAAATGGACAAAATAAAGGAGTATAGTATATAAGGATCTGTAAAAATGACCTTATCACCATTAAGCAATTTGAACATCTTTCTGGTGGAAATTTTTGTTTACTTCTCATCAACATATGAAATAATGAAATAGGGAGTCCATGTCATAGGCATTGTGTCTTGGAAAACACAGGCGCAGAGAAATTTTGTAAGTTTTCAAGTGCACTAGAAGAAAAATGTGTGGTATTGTTTAAATTATTTTGTGGTATCAGCAATGCAAACAAACTGAATCACGTCTCTCATACATTTCCATCAAAAAGTGATACAAAATTTCCTGACATAGCTCAATACAAAAAGAAAAGCTCATTTCTAATAAAAAAACATACTAGCACATTATACTCGTGTCGGTGAAACATGTCACTTGACAGCTCGCATGTGGTTGGCTACACTGCGATTGTGAGGTTGCAGTAGCTGCCACTGCACAAGCCCACAACTCCGAAGTACATTTTGTAAATGTAAGCTACAATCAATGTTTATACATAAGTGCAACAAAGTACATTTTTCTAACAATTCTGAGAACACCAAGACTAGGCGTTTGATGGTGTATGAAACTGGGAAATAAAAACACCCAAAGCTAATGACAATATATATGACAAGTCATTCCTAATTATTACAGTAAAGCTGCATGTAAAATGTCATATAACAATGTAAATCTAAGCATACCAAATAACACACCATCCACACTCATAAAAAGAAATAAAGCTAAACATACATAGCCTACCCAATTGCAGAGAGAAAAAGAATTAATTCTGTATACATTTAGACTCACCAATTTACGATGTCAATCGCAAAGTTCCATCTAGTTCTCCTTCACTATCATTGCAATCAGCACAAAAACCATTGTCTTCATCATCATCATTATCATCATTAATAGAAATCATTAATCATTTATAATACCATCTTTAGTCAGTGCTTCTCTTATCAGTTTAGCATCATGGTCTACTTTTTTCCTCCATGAGGTAGTGTCTACAGTAGCAAGACCTTCACGTAGCAGTCATTCCACTTCTGTTATAATAAAAGTCTTGTTGCTGCTTCTAATGTACGTGTTCACTTCACTCCAAACCAATTCAATTAGATTAAAATGGCAGTGATAAGGTGGTAGCCTAATTACCAAGTGACTCCGTTCCCTGGAAATTTCATCTACAATGTATTCAGGTGACACAGGCTTATTTTGATTCACGAGCGAGTATAACAGCAGCTTTGTCATACTCATGTCTGCAGCAATGTCTCTCACCTGCAACCACTGCACCATAGTTTCTTTACAGCCACTAGTGGTGGGAGTTTTATCTAAAATCACAGAATGGCACAATGCATTGTCCATCACAAAAACTGTCGGAACACTAAACTGTACAACAAATTTTTAAACCACTGTAGAAACTGTGGGTGGTCCATATCCTCATGATAGTCACAGGTTTTGTTTGATCAAAACACTATAAGTCCTTCAGGCACAAAGCCGTTTGAAGATCCTGCTTGGGCCACAATTAATAGGCATCCTCTTCTGGTCGGCTGATGGCCACTGCTATTCGGAGTATCATCTGTGCAGCATTTCTTAACTGATTCTCCAGCATTGACCCAGGTTTCGTCTAACCATGTGACTGAGTGTTGCAATGACATGAGCTTTTTCTAGTAACAGTTTTCATCCATCAAACTTTTTGAAATGGAAGCCAATACTTTTTAATATCATCTTAAGTGATGTTTTCCTCCCTGAGAAAAGTTCACAGGAATTAATACATGCTCATGAACAGAAACAAATTCTTTTCCTTGCCCATTATGCCTCCTCCGTAGCAATTCCAAAGCCTGACTATTTAATGGCACTCGACGGCGCAACAGATTGTCACTTGGTGAACGACGATGTTTTGGTGACATTGTTTAATAAACAATAACTGTAATCAAGGTGGTAACACAACACAACAGCAGGTGTTCGTGCACTAACATACAGTGTTTACATGGATGCCAACATCGTGGTAGCATCGATGCTGGAACCGGTTTTTGTTCGGTGCTGTTATTGGTTCAGAAGACACGGCGCCTCCCATTCCTCACTTGTTTGTTAGCTATACTACCAACTCTACAGCACTTGGGGAGTGACCTTGAAGTGACATGTTTCAGCGGCCCGGGTATAGCAGAATTCATATTTAAAACATACAGCAAAAACACTCTACAGATGGAAGCATGCTCCAAGTACACACCAACCACTGCTTTACAATCTGCCATCTGGAACCCGAAGTAGCTGGGAATAAAATTTCTATCTATCTCACTGCATGACCCCTCCACAGACAAAGTCAAGCAGCTGATGTCACAATAGCCATAGCATACCATACATGTTTGGCCTGTGGTTCCAACCATGAGGCTGGGCCATGAGAGAGGAAAGCCTCTTATTGCTACAAGTGAGTTCCATGCATACAAACAAGGACATATGTTTGGAGGAAAAACCAGCATGCATAGTAGAGAAATAAACTATTTTAAAGTGCTGCAAGAAAAAAATATTGCTGACTGCCACTTCACTTACTACATCTGCACTGCTGCCACTGGACTAGTTTCCACATGACAGTAATGGTAGGAAACACAAGTTGAAATAAATATTGTTGTATAATTATTGATTGAATCTTTTTCCAATTTTCTGAACTAAAGATACAAATTTTAATGAAATAAGAACAACAAGTTGTTGTGTCCCAGGTACAAATTACTAAATGGAAAGTCAGAATTAACTACAACTTAGAAAACTTATTCTGAAAACAAGGTGAAACATAACTCAGCCTAATGACTTGCGTTCATGTCTGTAGCAAACGTTTGTCTCCTCTAAACACTATCACAGTAACAACCGCATGACTGAGAGAAGATCTGCTACATACTCCAGGAGGTCCACCAGATGACTCCCCTTCGGGGCCATGAAAACCTGATGTAGACACGTGGGGTTGCATCCTGATTGGCTCCAGTATAACTGCTGCATCTCCTGTTCCCCCCCCCCCCCCCCCCCCCTGTCTTACTGTGAGCACTTTGATCTATGCTGTGCTGGAGAATTGGCACACAGTGCTCGAGAAGGCAGTTACTGTGTCTTACATACAGCGATTGCACTTCTATGAATGCACAGCACAACTCAAGTGATCAGTTTATAACCATACCTTAATTGTGTTTCCGAGATGCAGACACCAGATATAATTACAAAAAAAAGCAAAACATAGTTAAAATAATTAAATTACTCTGTTGTGGCTACATATACCTACTACAACAGCAAGATTAAGGAGGTCAATGGCTGTTCTCTAAATTCATAGGCCAATGCTTTTCCAGGTATATTTTACATATTTAGTACATCAATGTAGAGTTTTTAGTAATGACTGAACATTATCTAAGAAATGTATTTAGTTGACTTTTATGTAGTATGAAAGTATAGATAAATGGCAACAACATTTTAAAGAAGAGTTCAATATACTTACTGACCACCAAAACAGCAGTATATACAAAATCTGTGGAAACAAAGATCTCTCAGGGCATGTTTATCAAACCCTGCTATATCAGTTAGAGACAGTGAAACTCACTTCTAATGGAGAGAAAATGAGACTTTATTTTGTGGTCTTCCATCTGAAGCCTGGTTTGATGCAAGTCTTTACACTAGTCTAATTCTGTGCAAGCCTCTTCATCCGTGAATATCTACTGTACTTACTATAATTTCAAGCTGCTTATTGTATTCATATCCTGGTCTCCCTCTACAATTTTAACCACTCATACCACCTTCCATTACCAAACTGATGCTTCCTTGGTAGCTCAGTATGTGTGCTACCAACCAATACCTTCTTTTACTCAAGTTGTGCCATAGATTCCTTTTCTCCCCAGTCTCTTTGAGTATCTCCTCAACTAGATTGGTCTGCTGATATAGTATTCTGCATTCTTCAGCAGCCCCACATTTTAAAAGCTTCTATTCCCTTCATGCCTGAACTGTTTATCATCCACGTTGTATTTCAGAAGAAAGCCACACTCCCAAGAACTACCTTCACAAAATACCACTGACTCTTAAATTTATATTGAGGATAACAGATTCCAATTTTTCAAAAATCTTTATCATGCTATAGCAAGTCTGCATTATCTTTCCTCTCTACTTCAGCAATTATCAGTTATTTTGCTACCCAAACAGCAAAACTGATTTACCACTTTTAGTTTCTCATTTCCTAATCTAATTCCTTCAGCATCTCGTGATATAACTCAGCTGCAGTCTATTACCCTTGTTGATATTCATATTATCATCTCTGTTCAAGATGTTATCCATTATGTTCACCATAGGCATCTGCAAAGGGGGTAAGAGGGGGCATGTACTGCCCCCCAAACCCCCCTTCCTCCATGGATCTGGATCCAGAGATTTTATTCATACATTGATTGGATAAACATGAACTCTTTGGGATATAATAAGTTATTTTGTGCCACCTATAAAAATTAGTATTTGTGGTATGACGTGAATCAAAACTGACCAGCTCATTATTATAAAGAACGACAACATTAGTGTCTTGACCTCTGCTACCCCCCATTCACTGGAAAAATTTCTGTGGGTGTCCATGCATTCAACTGCTCTCCAGGTCCTTTTCTGTCTCTGATAGGATGACAGTGTCATTGGAAAACCTTGAAGTTTTTATTTCTTCTCCCAAAACTTAAATTCCCTTTTCAAAAATGGCTCTGAGCACTATGGGACTCAACTGCTGAGGTCATTAGTCCTCTAGAACTTAGAACTAGTTAAACCTAACTAACCTAAGGACATCACAAACATCCATGCCCGAGGCAGGATTCGAACCTGCGACCGTAGCGGTCTTGCCGTTCCAGACTGCAGCGCCTTTAACCGCACGGCCACTTCGGCTGGCAAATTCCCTTTTCAAATTTCTTCTTGGTTTCCTCTGAGTCTTCTCACCATATGGGTTGAATAACATTGTGGATAAGCTACAACCCTGTCTAACTCCCTTCTCAGTTATTGCTTCTCTTCCAAGTCCTTTGACTCCTATAGCTGCAGTTTGGTTTTGTATAAATTGTGAATAACCTTTTGCTCCCTGTATCTTATCTCTGGCACCATCATAAATTCATAGAGTATATTCCAGTTCATATTGTCAAAACATTTCTCAATATCTACAAATGCAATGAACATAGGTGTGCTTCCTCCAACCTGTCTTTTTGGATAAGTCATGTTGTCCACCACAGGTGCCATGTTTCATTTTTGGTTTCTCATAGCTCTGCCAGATTCTTGTCACAATGTAGCATCTCCAGTTCATCTTCACCTATATCCCCAGTCTTTCTAAAATACTGCTTTCAAGTTGTTTTCCCTCTTTCCTTTTCTATTTATTCCTTCCACCTTTCCCTTAACATGAGATATTTCAGACATTTACAATAAAGGGAGTGATTAAGTTTAAATGAAATTATGATATTGTATGCATATTATGCAAGACTGGATGTTCAGGTGGTGTTACAGCAGTTGCTGAAAGGCTCTGAAAAAGCTAGTCAGTTAAAAGCTTCATGAGTTGCTGGGGTATATTATCTCAAAAGTTTTGGCAACACAAATGGGTAACATAAAGTGTGGGAGCACATTTCGCTACCATTTGTTTTGCTGAGTACCTCAGACCAAAATTATTAGTGTTATACATTGTTGTTATGAGTGAGGTTATTAAGATATCCAACAGTGGGGTATTAGTTCGTAATGACATATGTGTGGAATGGTTTGCTAAGACCTGTCAAGTCTCACCCCTCAGTGCCACAGAGATACATCATATTCCATTATGCAGAATGTAAGGCCTTCTATAGCCAATCTGTCACTGCCAGTAATTGACAATTGTACATTACAATTGAAGAAAATTTCAGCTCCAAGGATACATGTGAATGAAATGAAATTATGCCAAGACCCTCCTGATTTTTCTTTTGAGTCCTTTTTGACAGCAAGTTAAAACTGAGTAAACATATAAATAAACTGCTCAAGATGTACAATTGAGTATGATTTTCTCCTAGAAACATCTCTTATTGTCTTGGTCTAAACAATAGCTTATTGGCTTATACTGCATATTTTCATTCCTTTCACTCCTACAGAATTCTCTTCCTGGGCAGTGCAACTCAGGTAAATATAATGTTTATCCAGCAGAGTGGCCACAGACAATATTGTATAAAGCAGGTAACCGTACATCTTGTAGAAGACCTTTTGAGGATCTTGGGATACTTGCACAAACTCCTCTTAGTAGTTTTCTTTACAATAAAAATTAAGTTTCAATTGACCTGCAATTTACATAACATTACCAGATAGAAAATAATTGCCACACAGACTTTGATTCATGTGTCTTAGGTTCAGAGAGGAGTTATGTACTCTGACACAGGTAACAGCAAGTGGGAACAAGGGTACAGGCTTTTTATTGAGTACAGAATTCTCTAGAGCTTCTAGAAATGATTCTCTGTTGCATTACTAATCTCCAGGTTAACATTTCCTGGCGCAAGAGGAAATACTGTGACCTTTGTGATGACTAGCTGTCTTGGGAATATGTTTGGTTTTCACATCATCCACAACAAATTATACTGATTCCTTGGCACAGTGGCAGTTTTGTTGTCATTCCATTTTATTTATTTATTTATTCATCCTAGATGATTTAATACAACAGTATCTGACATGTGAAGATGCAGTACACAAATAATATGTACATATATAAAACATTAGAAGACAATTAGGTGCGGATAGGGCAGGAAGTTAGCCATGGTCTAAGCCAACTAATTATCTCACCATTCATCTTGGCAACTTGGGGAACCATGGTAAATCCAAGCCAGACTGCCTAGATGGGCAATTAAGTCCTCCCAAATACAATTCCAATACTAGACTGGTGTAGCTACCTCGCTCAGTGCATGATTATAATGGGACTCACAGAAACATAGTCTGTATTGTGATTGCAACATGCATAAGAACCTAATCAATGAACAAGAAATTTTGAAAATAAAACTCTACTGAAAAGTACAAGATGCACAATAAGTAAATCAGTGATGTAGCTAAATCATGAAACATTGATCTAAAGAGCTCCATGAAAAAATAAAATCATGTGACCATATTATATAACACTGCCGAAAAGTATAATGCACAAACACACAAAAACGTGCTGACGTTATATCCACCACAACTAGGCAGGCACCACATCCGTTTTCCGAGGAGGTGCATTCCATTGCATATGAACAGGGGCCACAGAAAACCAACAGGGAAACGTTCTTTGGAAATAAAAACACAGCATAGACAGTACATCAGTTAAGAGAATCAAAATAACTCAACAAGTAATGAGGGCTTAGCATCCCTATAAGCAAAAATATTCATTAACATTGTAGAGACACTTCTCCACACGAAACGATTTTAATTTTGCTTAATAGCCATTTCCCTCTCCAACGTCTTTATATGCATTGAAAGAGCATTAAAAAGAGTGACAAATAATGCCTCACATGTCTTTGAGCATGGGTCCTTCTTCCTTGTCCTATGTGTATGGGCCCACAGCTACAAGAATTACACATGGGGTAGTTAGAGTTAGTTTTCAGGTCTCCAAGTCTAGCTCTTGGCATCAACATACATTTGCATATGTTCAAGGAGGGAACAGTGTGTGATAAGATTTGAATAGCCCTTTTCTGTAATCTAAAAATCTCATTTGACAAACTATTGATTAAACACCATAAAATTATTCCATAAGCTAAATGGGCTGAAGGTACCCAAAAAAGCCATTCTGGAACCACCTGGAGAGCAAACTTTAGAAATAATTCCCATAGCAAATATTGCAGAACTGAGTCTCTGAGAAAGTTTGATTACATGGTCTTCATAGTTTGTCTTGGTCAATACACATTCCTCAAAGTCTTATGCATCATGCCCATTCTAACTCATTTCCATCCAATACCAGAGAGAGAGCTTGGTTTTGATTCACCTTTAAAAATTGTATATAGTTTGTCTTCTTCACATCAGGGGTCAGCCTATTGGCACTGAACCTTAACTGCGAGGACTTGAGGTCTGTTATCAGTTGTAGTGGGCAGAGATTCCTTAACATCCCTCACTATTATACCAATGTCATCTGCAGTCAAGATGGATGTGAATCTGTACAGAAGAGTGCTGTAATAGTGTCAAAAATGTTTTCTCTATCCCGTCCTCATGCAGCTCTCTCTGAAACGACGCAGTACCCTGTGGTGTGGATTCCAGCAAAACATAATCATGGCAGCCCTATGTGTGCCTGTCATCTGCCTATATCTACATCTATACTCTGCAAACCACTGTAAGGTGCATGGCAAAGGGTACATCCCATTATACCAGTTATTAGGGCTTCTTCTTGTTCCATTCATGTATGGAGTGTGGGAAGAATGATTGTTCAAATACCTCTGTGCACTCAGTAAATTTCCTAATCTCATACTCACATGACACGTAATGGGTTGTAGTAGATCCCTAGAGTAATCATTTAAAGCCCATAGTCAAAACTTTGTTAACAGACATTCTCAGGATAGTTTACATCTGCCTTCAAGAGTCTTCAATTTCAGTTCCTTCAATATCCCTGTGACACTGTCTCATGGATTAAACAAACCTGTGACCATTCATGCTGCACTTCTCTGTATACATCAACGCTACCACGTTGCCGGCTCCCATGTAAACATTGTATGTTAGTGTGCGAACACCTGCTGTTGTGTTGTGTTACCGCCTTGATTACAGTTTTTGTTTATTAAACAATGTCACCAAAACAATGTTGTTCACCAAGTGACAATCTGTTGCACCATGGAGTGCCCTTATATAGTCGGGCTTTGGAATTGCTATGGTGGATGCTTAACCAGCAAGAAAAAGAATTTGTTTCTGTTCACGGGCATGCATCAAATCCAGCCGATAAAGTTTTAGAGCATACCTCAAAAACTCTAGGACTCAGTGAAAGAACAGTTCTAAGGAAAGGGATGCTACTTCAAGCCTTACAAGACAGTGAAGTAAACAGTTTGGAAGAAAGCCCCTGTGGAAGAAACAGTTTGTTTTTAAGTACTCCACGCAAGAAAGAAAAGCAGCCTTGTCCTGTTACAAATATTGATTCCTTTGAATCCGATGTAATTTGTCGACACATATACAGATACTATAAAAGGAAAGAATAGTGAAGTTGCTAATTTCTTTAAAAGAAAGTGAACTTTTCTCAGGGGGGAAAACGTCACTTAAGATGATATTAAAAATTATTGGCTTCCATAAAACTGTTACTAGAAAAAGCTCATGTCATTGCAGCTTGTAGCATTTTCTTACACAAAATTGTAGGAAAGGACATACACTGTTGGAAGATGGAGCCATTGGCTATGAAACCTTGCATATGTAATACTTTTTATGAGTGTTCCCCTGCTGCCTTGTGGTGAGTAGATTTCTTATCTATCCGATTAAATTATGAAATTTGAATTTGAAATGTATCACTAGTCTTCTTGTTCAACAGATGAACAGTAATCTGCTACTGAGATTCTGTGGTTCATTCATGGGAGATAGCATTTCTGAGGAAGCAGGGGACAGTAAAAGAAAGTGTAGGGCTATATATATAGAGAGATTCTGAACAAAACACTTTTGGCTGTCAAGAGATCAGTGTGTGATGCCCTCACAAAATCCAAGGAAATCCTGGTCACACGTAAAGACTACCCACATGCATTGTGTGTAAGGGCTATGAAGACAAGATATGAGAAATTAGGGCTCATATGGAGGCCTATAGACAGCAATTTCTTCCTTGGTCTATTTGCAAGTAGAACAGGAAGGCAAATGACAAGTATTGCTGCAGGGTACCTCCTGCTATCCACCATATGGAATATGGAATATCTATATGGATGAAGATGTAACATCTGGGATGGAATGTAACAATATTATGAAAAGGAAAATTGCCACTCACCATGTAATGGAAATGCTAAATCGCAGACAGGCACAACAGGAAGACTATTACAAGTAAACTTTCTGCCAGCAAGGCTTTCATCAAAAATAGGCCACACACACACACACATACACACACACACACACACACACACACACACACACACACACACACACACTCACACACAAATGCAAACGCAACTCCCACACACATGACTGCAGTCTCTGGCAATTGTGTGCTTCAGTCTATTTTTGATGAAGGCCTTGCTGGCTGAAAGCTTATTTGTGACAGTCTTTTTGTTGTGCCTATCTGTGACTCAGCATCTCCACTATATGGTGAGTGGCAACCTTGCTTTTCATAATAGTGGTAGATGTAGATGGATATGCACTGGCACCAGAGTGAGTGTCTAGTTCCTAGTGAATGAGACAGAAACTGAAATTGAGAGTAGAAAAGCAAAAGCTGAAATTCTTAACTCTATTTTCAAATGTCTCTTTACCAAGGAAAACCCAGGAGAATTGCACCAATTTCAAAGATGAATGAAATAAGAATTAGTGTCAGTGGTGTTGACAAACAGCTGAAATCGTTGAAACTGAACAAAGCTCCAGGCTCTGATGTAATCGCTTTCAGATTCTGTACTGGATATGCAGCTGAGTTAGGTCCTCTTCTTACTGTAACCTATGGTAGATATCTCTAGTCGGTTACAGGCCCTAGATTACACTTTATGTTTCCAAGTCATAAAAACATAGTTATCAAAATACACTTTGCTCCATTTCATCCTGTCAGCCTGTCAGTACAAAAAGAAGCGTGACAGTGATGAAATAAAACCATTAAGATTATCAGATGTGTTTTGCAAGCAAAGAAAATGTTGTAGAAGGCAGAACATCTAAAGAGCCTTTTTTCAAATTTGCGCTTTCGGGAGTATTAATGTTGTTTAGTTTTTATATTCAACTGTGTTTTCTCAGTTCTTGTAATTTTTTATGTTCCAGATTTTTAATTTTCATTTCATACATTGTGCAACTATAAATACATGTTCTGCAAACATTCTAAAGCTTTGTTTCTTAACTCATGGATATGCTGAATTTAAGCATATGAGGATGAAAGTTTAGATTGTCAAATCGAAAAAGTAGCATCCATATTAATATTAATACTATAAAGAAAGTATTTTAGATATATAATTCAAAATGGTTACCAGTACATTAAAATATCCTAGTAATTTATCTTAAAAATATTAATTAGATAACTATCAGTTGCTTGAGGTATAATAAATTCTGTGCACTTCTTGTAAAATTTAGTTGCTTAGCCACAAAACATTTCCTGTCTCACTGAATTAATAATATAAAAAACCTTGCTATTTCAGAATTTGGTCCCTCTTGGAAAAATTTCTGAAGATACACAAAAGTATTCAACAAGCTTGCATCTAACATAATGCAAGAAACTGGGAATCCCAGCCAGTTCAAAAGAAAATAGAAAACTTACCTCATTAGCCACTTCTTGTATAAATTATCTACATGTCTATATTCAAGGCCTGAAAATTTTTGTGCTACAGTGCTAGTAGCTGTCTTCACAGTAAAGTAGTAATGTACTGAAAACAGGGCCTAGTATTTACAATTGCATGCAACTATTTTCTTTGAAAAACACCAGTGATATCAAGTAAATTTTAAGCCACCAGTATGAGATCCAACTAGTGATGCAGCAGTATTTTTGAAGTAGCAGCTTTCTTTCTGAATTACGTGACTAAATTTAACTGGCTTTAGCATGTGTAATGTCAGGTAGTATGATTACAATTTATTGTTGGTACAGGGTGGCATATGGACCAAATTTCTGTGATTTGCTTGTCTTTGGTTTATGTATGCCTTGATTCATTTCATATCCCTGTGGAGCCCCCTTCTTCTTTTGGTATATGGAACATACAGTTTTTTGGTCTATGGAACATGATGGATGAATGACTGAATGAATGAATAAACTGGTTGGATACCTAACCAAACACAGATAGTTACAAGCAAAGATGGGTACATCATCTGAGAATTCTATACCTCAGTACTGTGTGAGCCCTAATGTGTCTCCAAACATTATGGTGTGCAATTGTAGGTGGACGGATAGAGTTCCTTGTGACCTCCTTGACATGATTCAAATGTGTGTCCAGCAAGTATTGGCAGTGATTTCTGGAGGATTGCTGTGAACATGTTGTGAATCAGCTTTGTCTCATATGTACTGAATCAGTGGCACACGAGGAGAGTGTGTGGTTGCAGAAAGCAGTGAAAATCATCATTCTTCTGAGATGCCTGCACTTTCCTCACTGCATGTGTCTGGTAACTGCCCTGCTGATGTATGGCATCCACAGTTGCCAAGTAGAGCAGCTGCTTGGGCTGTCTAATTATTCTGATCTATGTCTACATCTGCACTTCAAAAATCAAGATTAAAGTGTAATGCTCCTATAACACTAGCTCAGGGCACTCCCAAAGTTAATTTTACAGCTGTTAATTTTATCCCATTAACAAGAACAAGGTGAAAATTGTCTGCAAAGACATCCAGGATTCAGTCACAGAAATTGGTTCCAATACTCAGTAAGAAATGTAGATTTTGGTATTCAAATTTCTCTTGATACTTAGGAGAGGACATCATCTGTTGTATCCAGTGCCAGTCCAAACTTTCACTCTTTTAATTCAGGCAATTGAATTATTAATTGTGACAGCCTAAGAAGCATGTGCTCAAGATCCCACAACTCTGTGTGCTGTACCCTATACGTCCTCTCTGTTGTGGTACAGAGTTACATTTTGGTGGTAGGAAGACTAGTTGGAAGGGGCAGACAAAAAGAAACAGTCATACCTCTTGCTGTCTACTTCTGAGGCAGGTGAAGCCTGCTTCATTAGTCCACAGATTGAGCTCAGGACACACTGTTTTTTGATCTGGCAGAGGGTACTTAACATTGTAGCAGTTATTAGAGTGTTTAATACATTCATATTTCAGTGCACAACATTTTAACCGATTGCAGTTCACATTCATGCAGAAGGGTAGGGATTAGTTTACCAGCTGATCAGCCCATTAATATAGCTGATGATGAGGTGGTTAATGTGTGGCTTTTAAATCATAGTACAATGTCTGAGTTTCTCTTTAAATTGTTAGGGAGAAGGCTTTAATGTCTTATCTGGGTTGCTTACAGTTTTTCAGTTTAGCTGATGAGTAACCAACAGTTTCATGATTTATTTTACCTGCATTTCTTCAATAGGTGAATTAGTATTTTGACAGTACAGTTTAATGTTGACAAAATCAATCACTGATCACATCACATTCTGCTTGACACACACTCACTCATTGATGCACAAAATCAGCTGTAAGCGCATTTTTCTGAACACTAGTAGTTTTGATCAATTCAGTCTCACCCACAAGCTGATAACAGGCTCCTTGACATTGACAAGGTTTACGGGCATCCTTTTTTTTCTTTTTGCAATTTTTTGACAGCTCTTCATGAGCTAATCTGGGTGTAAAATTGTCATTTCTGATCACACATATTGCTGTACAACTCATTCAACCATCATGTTTTCAATAGTTACTCAGTTCCATGTTCTGTACCTCAGGAATCTGTCAACTAATACGAGGGTCGGTCAAAAAGTAATGCCTCCCATTTATTTTCTACTTAAAGAAATTAAGTTAAGTGAAAAATTTGAATTTGGCGCCATTCCTCAAACCTTCTTCTGCAATCCACTGCAGTAGTAACTTTCTGTGTCAACAGGTGGCAGCACAGCAGAAGTTTGTAAGATGGCCGACATCGATGTTCATTTGAGACAGCGTTGTGTGATTGAATTCTTGAATGCAGAAGGTGAAACGCCCATTCGCATTCATGAAAGACTGAAGAAGGTGTATGGTGTTGTGACAGTGGATGTCAGCACTGTTAGACGATGGGTTCGTCGTTGTAAGGAAGCTGAAGGGCAAACACCGTTGACTGACGAAAAGCGGAGCGGCAGGCTGGTGAGTGCAGTGACTCCACACAACATTCAGCAAGTTGATGACATCATTCGTGGTGACCGTCGGGTGACTGCAGATGAAGTGTGTCGCATTATTTCTCTTAGTAAAGGCAGTGTGATCACGATTATTAAACAATTGGGGTACTCAAAAGTTTGTGCACGGTGGGTTCCAAGAATGTTAACCGATCAGAATAAAGAGGCAAGGAAAACAATAGCCTCCCAACACTTGCAGCGCTTCCGTTTGGAGGGAGATGAGTTTCTGAAAAAAATTGTGACCGGGGACGAAACATGGGTGCATTTTTTTGAACCCGAATCAAAGAGGAAGTCAATGGAGTGGCGTAAGCTCGCCGAGGAAGAAAAAATTCAAAACTGTGCGATCGGCAGGGAAAGTTATGGCAACAGTTTTCTGGGATACAGAGGGTGTGATTCTGGTTGATTTTTTGGAGCAGGGATGCACAATAAATTCTGTTCAATACGTCACAACCCTCAACAAACTTAAAGCACGTCTTCAGCGAGTTCGCCCAACAAAATCAATGGCAGATGTTCTTCTTTTGCATGACAATGCAAGACCACACACCAGTCGTCACACCTCTGACGAGATTGTCAAAATTGGATGGGAAGTTTTGCCTCATCCCCCATACAGCCCTGACCTGGCACCATCAGACTTCCATCTGTTCGGGCCACTAAAAGAAGCTCATCGTGGGATTCATTTTGAAGATGAGGAGGCCGTCAAAACATCCGTGCGTCAATGGCTTAGGAAGCAGAGCTGTGATTTTTACCGTGCTGGGATACATGCCCTTGTTCAAAGATGGACCAAAACTGTAGAGATAGGCGGAGATTACATTGAAAAATGACAAAATGATCCTCAATGTTGTGGTTTTCAACCTATGTAATTGCATTTAAATTTCCTGACAATTAAACGTAGAAAAAAAAATAGGAGGCATTACTTTTTGACTGACCCTCGTACATATACATGAATGTAACAACTTGTAGGGATGTCACACGAGATGTAGAATGAACTGAACTGAAAGTTGCTTAAATATAGACACAAACTCTCCCAACAAAGGCTTCTCACAAAGTTTCAAGAATCAGCTTTAAGTGATGAATCTAGAAATATACTACAATGACTAAGTATCACTGCCACAGGGATAATGAGGACAAGATTAGACTAATTACAGCTCGCACAGAGGCATTGAAATAATCTAACTTCCCACTTTATATACGTGAATGAAATGGGTAGAAGCCCTAATAACTGCTACAATGTGAAGTGCACTTTGCCATGCACTTCATAGTGATTTTCAAAGTAAATACATAGATGCTGGTATTCATGAGGACAAAAATGTTGTTTTTCAGCTGTTATTTGTTACTTTATGGATTCTTCCCTCAGACACTAACTTCTCAGAGCTGCACAGGTGGAAACAAACATTACAACACATTACATCCCATCTGACCTTAATGTACATGTATTCCTTTAGTCTCAGCACTTCTTCAAAGTAACTATCCCTCTCTTCACTCTCTTTGAATTTACTGTTTCTTCCATTTCCTGACCCATCTATTTTTCCCCATCTCCCACCTCTACCACATAAATTGCATTTAGTTTTTCACTCTTATTAGTTCTTGCATGATATTTTATCAGTGATCTCTGTGTCATGTGTTACCCTGTCTTTCACTTCTAAGCTCCCAGCTTTTCAAATTTCCTCCAGTACAGTCCCCAACAATCAGTCTTCTCCTCTCAATCCATCTGGTTAGTCTCCCCTAACTCATAGTTCTGGGTGACTTTTCCCATGCTCTTCCCATTTCCTAAACCTAACAGCTCTTTTTCTTCACTCCTCTTCCTTCCCCTTCAAACCTACTCCCAGTAGAAGCAGCCACTGGCTCTGAAAGCTTGCAAATTTCCTTAAAATTCACATGTGTGCATTCTCCTGCTGCCCCTTTGTGAACAATTTTTAAAACTACCCAGTTACATTATTGCTTGTAACAGATTACTTACTATATAAAACACAGCGTATCACTGCACACAATATGCACACCCACTGATGACTCGGACCACAAATGTGATGCTTTGCCCCTTGCACTCTCTCCACTTGGTTCAGGAAGCTGACTCAAGGCTCATAAACATGCTACAAAGCCCAATGCATGTGTTCATGTCCTCCTTTCAGTCCATCTGGAAAACTGAGACAGCACTGCCCCCACCCCCCAAACTCCCATGATCAGTGAAATACTGAGTTCAGGATAATGACAAAACATTACTGTCACACATTATAAATAATAGTTTTCTTGTAATAGTATTACATTGTTGTCATGTGTTGTAATGTGACAGGGTGATTTAGTTGTCCCTCACTTTATTAACAACTACTCTGAGCCCTCTAAGTAATCTTTAACTGTTTAGCATGCATCACTTACAAAGTATGTTTTAGCCACTGTGCTTTGATTAAAAGGTTGAGTTCATCTATATGATTCATTGGCATATCTTTCATGATTGATAAATTTTTTTTGAGAATACTAACAGTTGTGAAACAGACCTATAGTTTTTGCTGTTCTCTGCATTAACCATCTTTACTTGGGCAGTGTAAGATAGAGAAAACTCCCCATACTAAATTTTTATGAGCATGGCTAGATGAAAATTTAATCTGGAATAAAGATATAGAAATGTTGTTATGTTTTCAGAATGCTAAAAACATCCTAATGTTGTTGCAGTGTTATGTTCACACTTTGCACCCATGTAAAGCACAGTAAGATATGGCATTATACTTTTTGGAAAATAACAGTCTGAGAAAACACACATTTATACATCAGAAGAGAGCAATAAGAATAATAAAAGAGTTGACACATGAAGAATCTACATCTTCATGGATACTCTGCAAACCACATTTAAGTGCCTGGCAGAGGGTTCATCAAACCACCTTCACAATTCTCTATTATTCCAATCTTGTATAGCACGCGGAAAGAATGAACACCTATATCTTTCTGTACGTGCTCTGATTTTCCTAATTTTATAGTGGTGATTGTTCCACCCTATGTAGGTCAGTGTCAACAAAATATTTTTGCATTCGGAGGAGAAAGTTGGTGATTGGAATTTCGTGAGAAGATTCCATCGCAATGAAAAAACGCCTTTCTTTTAATGATTTCCAGCCCAAATCCTGTATCATTTCTGTGACATTCTCTCCCATATTTAGTGATACATGCAAAAAATTTTAAGGAACTAAAAATCACAACCCTATCATATATTTCTATTTATGAAAGTATATGTTTTCTGAAGGCATGCCACGAACATTCTGTGTTAAACAGTCAAGTCCACAACTACAAAATAAAAAAATACCGATGATTTTCAAAGAAAAATTCATGCAAAAGACATATATCAGAAAAGTGTTCTTTATCAGCCTAAAATTCTGTTTAGTGAACTACCAAGGAAAATTAAAAGTATATCAGAATTCCACATATTTAAAAAAGAACTAAAAAAATGGTAATTCACAAGAGCTTTTCTACTGTCAAAGAACACTTGAATCATCAGCATTCACAATAGAGCAGCACATTTCTTTCATCATAGTGACATGAAGTGCCCATTTGAAAAATAAGTTGTATTCATTTATTATTCTAATTTAACATGTTATGACATTATGTGTATGGCTTCATGTTATATGTAAGAATATTTTATCAGCTAACATATAATTATAAATCTTTCATGCCCAATTATCTATGTAAGATCATGTATGACATACCCTATATTCTCATACAATAATGAAATACAAGAATGCTAAATAAATAAATAGTAAGGGAACGACTCACGTGTGACTTAGGTATTCTGTAAAAATACCTGAAGTAAAGGATTCATTTATGTTTGCTAAAAGGGTTTGTGTGATATTTATGTATGCTATTTGAATAGAAATTGTAACCATGTCTGTGCTTTATAACTTCTAATTTTGGTATTGTCTTCCTGACTCCAGACTCTGCCATGGGAGACATTAATGTGAACAACATTTGAGACAGAAACAAAGTGTGAAGTTATGAAGCAACAAAAACATGAAAAACATTTGAAACTGAGCACAAGTTTACCATATATTCTGTTGTATCAGCTGGGTGGATTCAGTCATGAGTGCTTACATGCAGAAAAAAATGTGACATTAGTGTTACTTACAAAAATAGTGACTGAATGAAACTCAGTTTGAAACAGTGGGGCTGTGTGCAGATTAAGTAAGAGTCAACCATTAGGAACAGGTTTTAAAAGTTTGGTATTCCACCGAAACAGGTATTATCTATGTGTTTCATGGGCTGTATAGACACTAACATGTCAGTAATACTGGAAGCATAATTTGGTGGCATATGGGACCCTGTCTAGACAAGGTGTCTACTTACAGAAAGGCTAAGGGCAATGGGTGGCAGGCAGCAAGGTTGTATTAGGAGACCCATCCATGCTGACAACAACCAGAGCATTCAATGTTTGCAACAATGTTTTGCCGTTTGTCTGAGACAGTCGCTTCAGGAAACAGGAAATCATGAAGGATGTACCAAAATGTTCAGACACCAAATTTGGAGGAAAATGTGATTAACACTGTGGAAGGCAACTGTTGTGTCAGTACCAGGCAGTTGGCCTGCCAGTACATTGCCATGTCCTCAAAGTCCTCCATAAATAAATTGGTGACTATGGGTGATAAACGTGCTTCTGGAGGTATGTGGACGATACCTTCTTCGTCTGGCCGCATGGATGTGATGCTCTTAATAGATTTTTGGACCACTTCAACTGTCTTCATCCCCATATCAAATTTACTATGGAGCTTGAAAATGATGGGATGCTTCCATTATTAGACATTATGGTGTATAAAAAACCAGATGGTACTTTGGGACACAGTATTCACCAAAAACCAACGAACACAGATTGGTATCTGCGTCCTAAGAGTTGTCATCCACCACACCTACACAGTGGTGTCCTTAGGACATTGGTACGGAGAGCATATGCCATTTCCAATGCAGACAGCTTAACCCAAGAACTTGCACATTTGATGGCTGTTTTTAAGGAAAATGGGTACACCCGAGAAGCAGATTCATTGGGCTATGGAGTTTGGACCATCTCCGGAGGTGTACGAAGAGGAACATAGATCGGTAGCCTTTCTTCCTTATGCTGGACACTTATCATTTAAGATTAGGGCACTGCTCCGCTCTGTGAAAGATGATTTGGGGCTTAGGAAACCTGGTGTGTACAAAATTCCGTGTCAATGTGGGGAAGCTTACATTGGCCGTTCGATTCGCACAGTGCATGACAGGTGTGTGTAACATCACCATCGTACGAGGCTTATATGAGGGACTCAGTATGAAATTTGATGAAACTGTGGTAGTTGCCAAAATTTTCAGTTTTTAGAACAGTGTCTATAAAGAGGCGATTGAAATTTGGTTGGCTGATAATTTAATCAACAGAGACAATGGGTTTCCTCTTAGCAAGACGTGGAATCCTGTATTATCTGGCATCAAAATTGAACGTTGTTTGGTGTGGCCCTGAGTGCGATATATCGCTGCCAGCAGTGTTCCGCCAAGGGCGGCGCCACCTCCCTGTCTTGGAGGGCAGCAACTGTGATGGGCGGCGCATGCGCCGTGTACTGAATGGTGGCCTATATAGGACATTGATTTGCAGCCTGGCGTCAGTTCTCAGTGGGGACTCATCAGCGGAAGCAGCATTTGCTGAAGATGGCGACCAGTTGGATCACCGAAATATCGAGTCAAGTCGATTTTAGGATCCGGCAGCAAATCCGAAGAGACTTTCAAGACTTATTATGCCAGGAAAAGCCTACGTAATCACAGCTTCATGTTATGTGTATTAACAATATCATTAAAATATTTTCTACTACTGCTCAGTTTCATTGTATTTATATTTAGCTCAGCAACTGCTGTTACATAAAGGAAGTTCATTAATAGCTTTGTAAAATAGTATTTAAAATTCTGCTAGGAAAGCTTTAATCATAGCAGTCAGAGGGTGATATATCTCTAATCCCTAACACCAGACATTTGACCACCAGAAAATTTATTTGAAGTACTGATGCTTCAAAATGAATTTTGTTGCAGTTTGTACATGGCCACAGAACACACTCACTTCTACTGCTATCCACATACAATCTATCTCATCACTTTTATGTTGAAATGCAGAAAAAAAATGACACACTATTATAAGCTTGTAAATTGTACATCTGTATTTCATTTTCAACCAGTCCATGTTCTGTTATTATAAAGATATTTGGTTCATCAGTAGCAAGTAATGCTTCTGTTGTCTGTTTTCTCTTCTTTTTTTAATCACCTATACTATTTCAATCTCTTCTTGTCCATCCATAAGTGGTGGAGTCCCTATCACACAGTAATTTGCTGTCAGTCCATTAAGCCATTTAGACACTGCATTTTTTATCTTGGTATCATTTCCTAAATGTTTCCCACTCAGAAAAGCTTTGAGCTTTATTCAAAAGTGAGTCTTGCACAATTTTGTTGTTCTCTTGATTCCTCATATTGTCTGTGACAAACATTGGATGTCCAGTTCCATCATGCAAATTTGTTCATTCTTTGTGAATTGCTTAACAAAATTTTCTCATTTTTTGTTCCTTCATTACTCTACCAGCATACATTTCCTTTTACTGGCTGTAAATTTCTGCAGGTTTCAATTTCCAAGTGCTCAAAAATCATGTAACATTTATAGCTTTGCAATTGGAAGAACTCTGAATTACACAGTTCAAATTTGAAGCATTAGGGAAGGCAAAATAACAACTTGTTTGGCTGGAAGTGACAAGCAGTCCAATCAATAATTTGAGCAGGGGCTGATATCAGTCAATACAATGGTAGTGAGCAGTACATCACTACTTACTGGATCACCCTGATTTCCAGAAAGGAAAATTTGTTTCAATTTCTTTTCTGTGTTACATTTTTATTTCTTTCACATTGCAGACATCATAATTCTAGGTTTTATGTCTTCAGCTTACATAGTTCTTAGTGACTTTCCATCTTCTTATACTGCAGCTGCTGATTTTGGCAATAAGAATGGCTGCTTCATTTTCCTTTAATTTTGTATGCTAGACTTCCAGTGATTTTTCCTTTGTGGGAAAAGTGGTATGGGATGCACTCAGCCTAGTGAGGCCAATTAGTAGTGGTTTCAAGGTCATTCAAGATTCATAGGAAGAATATTAAGTAAATGTAACTCAACCATGGAGGAAGTGGATTGTAAGGCACTTCCTTGACCAGTTCCTGTGAATTGTTCATCAGCCTGAGACCTTTAGGAGATAGGACTGATAGAAGTGAGAAAGAGGGAGAGAGGGAAAGTGAGGGAGAGAGGAGAGAGAGAGAGAGAGAGAGAGAGAGAGAGAGATAGAGAAACAGAAAGGGAGGGAGGGAGAGAGAGAGAGAGAGAGAGAGAGAGAGAGAAGATCCAAGAAAGAGTGATGCATTTCAGCGTGGGATTGTTTAGACAGCATGGGAGCATTACTGTTATGTTTAACAAACTCCAATGGTAGATGTTACAAAAGAGGTGTTGTGAATCATGGAGAGGGTTGCAGATTGAAATTCTGAAAGAGCACTTTCTGGGAAGAGTCAGACAACATGTTACCTCCTCCCACATACATCTCATGTAATGACCCTGATGAAAAGATTGAAGATATTAGAGTCAATACAGAGGATTACTGACAATCATTCTTCCCATGCACCATCAGCAAGTGGAACAGCAAAAGGGGAACAGTTAGTGGTACCAGAAGTACCCTCTGCCACACACCATTTCTTGGCTTATGAAGTAGAGTGTAGATGTAGATGAAGAAACCTGACAATGACTGGGAGAGTGGTGTGCAAAGCACATACTTCCACATACTGCACCTGCTGATGCCATTGGCAGAGGATGAATGACAATTACAAATTACATTTGTATTTGTTTTAGGTTACAATTTTTTTGAAAAAAGTCGTCCAGTTCCATTCATAACACATCATAAGTGTATCATAGTGGCCATGTCTAGTAAGTTAAATGAAGAACTAGAAGGAAAGAGAAATATACCTATATTTACACAAACGTATCTTAATAATTGAACTTAGCTATTCCTTGTACACCAAATCAATCTTTCGGTTCTTTAAGTCTTCAAGTTTTTTTGGTGATAGCTTTAAGGAATGGCTTTTTTTACTTGCTGTGCCATAAATTCTTTCTGAATTGAAGTATTTGCTAAAGAAGTAAGTCTCTCTCCTAAAATTACATTTCTCAGGTGTGTTTTTGCTTCAAGCAGGAAAAGCTTTATTTTATAGATACTGTAATAGAAGAAATGGACAGAATATAGGAGAATAGTATATCATTAAGCAATTTGAACATCTTTCTGGTGGAAATTTTTGTTCTCTTCTCATCAACGTATGATTAGGGAGTTCATTTCATAAGCATTGTGTCTAGAAAAACACAGGTACAAAGAAATTTTGTAAGTTTTCTAGTGCACTAGAAGAAAAATGTGTTATATTCTTTAAATTATTTCATGGTATCAGCAATGCAAATGAACTGGATCACGTCTCTCATACATTTCCATCCAAAAGTGATACAAAATTTCCTGACAAAGCTCAACACAATAGGAAAAGCTCATTTCTAATAAAATACATACTAGCACATTATACTCAGGTCGGTGAAACATGTCACTTGACAGCTCACGTGTGGTTGGCTACACTGCGATTATGAGGTTGCAGTAGCTGCCACTGCACAAGCCCAGAACTCTGAAGTACGTTTTGTAAATGTAAGCTACAATCAACGTATATACGTAAGTGCAACAAAGTACATGTTTCTAACAATGTAGAGAATGACGAGACTAGGTGTTTGATGGTATATGAAACTGAGAAATAAAAACACCCAAAGCTAATGACAATATATATGACAAGTCATTCCAAATTGTCACAGTAAAGCTGCATGAGAATCGTTGTATAATAATTTAAATATAAGGATACCAAATAACACACTATCAACACTCATAGAAAGAAATAAAGCAAAACATGCATAGCCTACCAAATTGAAGAGAGAAAAAGAATTTATTCTGCATACATTTACACTCACCAATTTATGATGTCAATGGCGCAGTTCCATCTAGTTCTCCTTCATTATCATAGGAATTGGCACCAAAACCATTGTCTTTGTCATCATCATCATCATCATCATCATCATCATTAAGAGAAATCATTAATTGTTCATTTTCATTTATAATACCATCTATAGTCTGTGCTTCTCTTATCAGTTTAGCAACATGGTCTACTTTTTCCTTCAAGAGGTAGCGTCTACAGTAGCAAGACCTTCACTTAGCAGTCATTCCACTTCTGTTATAGTAAAAGTCTGATTGTTACTTATAATGTATGCCTTCACTTCACTCCAAACCAATTCAATTGGATTAAATTGGCAGTGATTAGGTGGTTGCCTAATTACCAAGTGACCCTGTTTGCTGGTGATTTCATCTACAATGTATTTAGGTGACACAGGATTATTTTGTTTCACAAGGGAGTATAACAGCAGCTTCATCATGCTCATGTCCACAGCAATGTCTCTCGCCTGCAACAACTGCACCATAGTTTCTTTACAGTCACTAGTGGTCGGAGTTTTATCTAAAATCACAGAATGGCACAATGCATTGTCCATCACAAAAACTGTCGGAACACTAAATTGTAGCAACAAATTTTTAAACCACTGTAGAAACTGTGGGTGGTCCATATCCTCATGATAGTCGCTGGTTTTGTTTGATAGGAAAACTAGAAGTCCTTCAGGCACAAAGCCGTTTGAAGATCCTGCTTGGGCCATAATTAATAGGCATCTTCTTCCTGTTGGCTGATGACCACTGCTATTCAGAGTATCATCTGTCCAGCATTTCTTAACTGATTTTCCAGCATTGCCCCAGGTTCTGTCTAACCATGTGACTGAGTGTATGTCCTTTCCTGCAATTTTGTGTAAGAAAATGCTACAAGCTGCAATGACATAAGCTTTTCCTAGTAACAGTTTTCATCCATCAAACTTTTTGAAATGGAACCCAATACTTTTTAATATCATTTTAAATGACGTTTCCCCCCTGAGAAAAGTTCACTTTCTTTTAAAGAAATTAGCAGCTTTGCTATTGCAGGGTATTCTTTCCTTTTATAGTATCTGTATACGTGTCGACGAATTGCATCAGATTCAAAAGAATCAATATCTGTAACAGGACAAGGCTGCTTTTTTTTCTTGCTTGGAGTACTTAAAAACAAACTGTTTCTTCCACAGGGGCTTTCTTCCACACTGTTTACTTCACTGTCTTGTAAGTCTTGAAGTAGCACCCCTTTCCTTATAACTGTTCTTTCACTGAGTCCTAGAGTTTTTGAGGTATGCTCTAAAACTTTATAGCCTGGAACTGATGCATGTCCATGAACAGAAACAAATTCTTTTTCTTGCTGGTAAAGCGTCCTCCGTAGCAATTCCAAAGCCTGACTATTTAATGGCACTCCACGGCGCAACAGATTGCCACTTGGTGAACAACATTGTTTTGGTGACATTGTTTAATAAACAAAAACTGTAATCAAGGTGGTAACACAACACAACAGCAGGTGTTCACACACTAACATACAATGTTTACACGGAATCCGGCAACGTGGTAGCGTCGATGGTGGTACCGGCTATTGTTCCGTGCTGTTATTGCTTCAGAAGACATGGCACCTCCCATTCCTCACTTTGTTAGCTATACTACCAACTCTATGGCGCTTGGGAAGTGATCTTGAAGTCACATGTATCAGTGGCCCGGGTATAGCAGGATTCATATTTGAAACATACAGCGCTAAACACTCTACAGATGGAAGCACCAGCCACTGCTTTACAGTCTACCATCTGGAACCAGAAGTAGCTGGGAATAAAATTTCTATCTATCTCACTGCATGACCCCTCCACAGACAAAGTCAAGCAGGTGATGTCACAATAGCCACAGCATACCATACATGTTTGGCTTGTGGCTCCAGCCATGAGGCTGGGCCATGAGAGGGGATAGCCTCTTATTGCTACAAGAGAGTTCCATGCATGCAAACAAGGACGTATGTTTGGAGTAAAAACCAGCATGCATAGCAGATAAATAAAAATTTTTAAAGTGTTGCAAGAAAAAAAAATATTGCTGACTGCCAATTCACTTACTGCATCTGCACTGCTGCCCCTGGACTGGTTTTCACATGACAGTAAATGTAGGAGACACAAGTTGAAATAAACATTGTTGTATAGTTATTAATTGAATCCTTTTCGAATTTTCTGAATTGAAGATACAAATTTTAATGAAATAAGAACAACTAGTTGTGTCCCAGGTACAAACTACTAAATGGAAAGTCAGAATTAATTACAACTTAGAAAATTTATTCTGAAAACAAGGTGAAACATAACTCAGCCTAATGACTTGCGTTCATGTCTGTAGCAAAAGTTGGTCTCCTCTAAACACTATCACAGTAACAACTGCATGACTGAGAGAAGATCTGCTACATACTCCAGGAGGTCCACCAGATGACTCCCCTTTGAGGCCATGACAGCCTGATGTAATCACGTGGGGTTGCATCCTGATTGGCTCCATTGACTGCAGCAGTATGACTGCTGCATCTCCTGTGCCCCCCCCCCCCCCCCCTGCCCCCTGTGAGCAGTTTGCAGTTTGATCTATGCTGTGCTGGAGAATTGGTACACAGTGCTCGAGAAGACAGTTACTGTGTCTTACATACAGCGATTGCACTTCTATGAATGCACAGCACAACTCAAGTGATTAGTTTGTAAGCATACCTTAACTGTGTTTTAGAGATGCAGACACCAAATGTAATTACAAATATAGCAAAACATAGTTAAAATAATGTAATCATTCTCTTGTGGCTACATATACCTATTACATCAGCAAGAATGAAGAGGTCAATGGCTGTTCTCTAAATTCATAGGCCAATGCTTTTCCAGGTATATTTTACATATTTAGAATGTGAATGTAGAGTTTTAGTAATGACTAAACATTATCTAGGAAATGTATTTAGTTGACTTTTATGTAGTATGAAAGTATGGATAAACGGCAGCAACATTTTAAAGAAGAGTTCAATATACTTACTGACCGCCAAAACAGCAGCATATACAAAATCTGTGGAAACAAAGATCTCTCAGGGCATGTTTATCAAACCCTGCTATATCAGTTAGAGACAGTGAAACTCACTTCTAATGGAGAGAAAATGAGACTTTATTTTGTGGTCTTCCATCTGAAGCCTGGTTTGATGCAAGTCTTTACACTAGTCTAATTCTGTGCAAGCCTCTTCATCCGTGAATATCTACTGTACTTACTATAATTTCAAGCTGCTTATTGTATTCATATCCTGGTCTCCCTCTACAATTTTAACCACTCATACCACCTTCCATTACCAAACTGATGCTTCCTTGGTAGCTCAGTATGTGTGCTACCAACCAATACCTTCTTTTACTCAAGTTGTGCCATAGATTCCTTTTCTCCCCAGTCTCTTTGAGTATCTCCTCAACTAGATTGGTCTGCTGATATAGTATTCTGCATTCTTCAGCAGCCCCACATTTTAAAAGCTTCTATTCCCTTCATGCCTGAACTGTTTATCATCCACGTTTTATTTCAGTACAAAGCCACATTCCCAAGAACTACCTTCACAAAATACCACTGACTCTTAAATTTATATTGAGGATAACAGATTCCAATTTTTCAAAAATCTTTATCATGCTATAGCAAGTCTGCATTATCTTTCCTCTCTACTTCAGCAATTATCAGTTATTTTGCTACCCAAACAGCAAAACTGATTTACCACTTTTAGTTTCTCATTACCTAATCTAATTCCTTCAGCATCTCCTGAAATAACTCAGCTGCAGTCTATTACCCTTGTTGATATTCATATTATCATTTCTGTTCAAGATGTTATCCATTATGTTCACCATAGGCATCTGCAAAGGGGGTAAGAGGGGGCATGTACTGCCCCCCAAACCCCCCTTCCTCCATGGATCTGGATCCAGAGATTTTATTCATACATTGATTGGATAAACATGAACTCTTTGGGATATAATAAGTTATTTTGTGCCACCTATAAAAATTAGTTTTTATGGCATGACATGAATCAAAACTGACCAGCTCATTATTATAAAGAATGACAGTTTTAGAGTCTTGACCTCCCCTAGCCCACCATTCACTGGAAAAATTTCTGTGGGTCTCCATGCATTCAACTGCTCTCCAGGTCCTTTTCTGTCTCTGATAGGATGACAGTGTCATTGGAAAACCTTGAAGGTTTTATTTCTTCTCCCAAAACTTAAATTCCCTTTTCAAATTTCTTCTTGGTTTCCTCTGAGTATTCTCACCATATAGGTTGAATAACATTGTGGATAAGCTACAACCCTGTCTAACTCCCTTCTCAGTTATTGTTTCTCTTCTAAGTCCTTTGACTCCTATAGCTGCAGTTTGGTTTTGTATAAATTGTGAATAACCTTTTGCTCCCTGTATCTTATATCTGGCACCTTCATAAATTCATAGAGTATATTCCAGTTCATATTGTCAAAACATTTCTCAATATCTACAAATGCTATGAACATAGGTGTGCTTCCTCCAACCTGTCTTTTTGGATAAGTCATAGGAAGATTATTGCCTCATGTGTTCCTACCTTTTCTCATATCTTTAAGATACATTTACTGAGGTCATCATCTACCAGTTTCTCCATTCTTCTCTAAATAATTCATGTTATTTTGCTATCATGACATGAAATTGATGGTTTGATAGTGTTCACACCTGTTAGCATCTGCCTTCTTTGATATCGAAATTATTACACTCTGCTTAAAGTCTGAAGGATTTGACTTGTCTCATATGTTTTGCACACCAGGTGAAACAGCTTTGTCATGGCTGGCTGTCCCAAGAATTTTAGTAACTCTGAAGAAATGTTGTCCACTGCAGGTGCCATGTTTTATTTTTGGTTTCTCATAGCTCTGCCAGATTCTTGTCACAGTGTAGCATGTCCAGTTGATCTTCATCTACAACCCCAGTGTTTCTAAAATATTGCTTTCAAGTTGTTTTCCCTTTTTACTTTTCTATTTATTTCTTCCACCTTTCCCTTGACATGATATATTTCTGTAAGTTACAATATAGGGGTGGTTAAGTTTAAATGAAATTATGATATTGTGTGCATATTAAGCAAGACTGGATGTTTTGGTGGTGTTACAGCAGTTGCTGAAAGGCTCTGAAAAAGCTATTCAGTTAAAAGCTTCATGAGTTGCTGGGGTATATTATCTCAAAAGTTTTGGCAACACAAATGGGCAACATAAAGTGTGGGAGCACATTTCACTACCATTTGTTTTGCTGAGTACCTCAGACCAAAATTATTAGTGTTATACATTGTTGTTATGAGTGAGGTTATTAAGATATCCAACAGTGGGGTATTAGTTCGTAATTACATATGTGTGGAATGGTCTGCTAAGACCTGTCAAGTCTCACCCCTCAGTGCCACAGAGATACATCATATTCCATTATGGAGAATGTAAGGCCTTCTATAGCCAATCTGTCACTGCCAGTAATTGACAATTGTACATTACAATTGAAGAAAATTTCAGCTCCAAGGATACATGTGAATGAAATGAAATTATGCCAAGACCCTCCTAATTTTTCTTTTGTGTCCTTTCTGATAACAAGTTAAAACTGAATAAACATATAAATAAACTGCTCAAGATGTACAATTGAGTACGATTTTCTCCTAGAAACATTTCTTATTGTATTGGTCTAAACAATAGTTTATTGGCTTATACTGCATATTTTTGTTCCTTTCACATCTACAGAATTCTCTTCCTGGGCAGTGCATCTCAGGTAAACATAGTGTTTATCCAGTGGAGTGGCCACAGACAATATTGTATAAAGTAGGTAACCGTACATCTTGTAGAAAACCTTTTGAGGATCTTCGAATACTTGCACTAACTCCTCTTAGTAGTTTCCGTTACAATAAAAATTCTATAGAGCTTCTATAAACGATTCTCTGTGACATTACTAATCTGCAGGTTAACACTTCCTGGCACAAGAGGAAATACTGTGACCTTTGTGACGACTAGCTGTCTTAGGAATATGTTTGGTTTTCACATCATCCACAACAAATTATACTGATTCCTTGGAACAGTGGCAGTTTTGATGCCATCGCCTTTTATTTATTTATTTATTCATCCATAGACGATTTAATACAACAGTATCTGACATGTGAAGATACAGTACAAAAATAATATGTACATATATAAAACATTAGAAGACAATTAGGTGAGAATAGGGCAGGAAGTTAGCCATGGTCTAAGCCAAGGAATTATCTCACCATTCATCTTGGCAGCTTGGGGTACCATGGAAAATCCAAGTCAGAATGGCCAGATGGGCAATTAAGTCCTCCCAAATACAAGTCCGATACCACAGTGGTGTAGCTACCTTGCTGAGTGCATGATTATGAGGGGACTCACAGAAACATAGTCTGTATTGTGATTGCAACATGCAAAAGAACTTAATAAATGACATAGAAATTTTGAAAATGAAAAGTCTGCTGAAAAAGTGAAAACACATGAACACATTACGTAGTACCACTGAAAAGTACAAGATGCACAATAAATAAATCAGTGATGTAGCTAAATCATGAAACATTGATCTAAAAAGCCTCATGAAAAAATAAAATCATATGAACATATTATATAACACTGCCAAAAAATATAATGCACAAACACAAAAAAACCCGCTGACACTATATCCACCACAACCGAGCAGGCTCCACTTCCGTTTTCAGAGGAGGTGCATTGCATTGCATGTGAACAGGGACCACAGAAAACCAACAGGGAAACATTCTTTGGAAGGAAAGACACAGCATAGACAGTACATCAATTAAGAAAATCCAAAGAACTCAACAAGTAATGAGGGCTTAGTATCCCTACATGCTTAAATATTCATTGACATTGTCCTGCCTTGTCTTCCCTCTTCATCTCCTGCCCCACCAGCCTCCTGCCTCTTAGTGTACCTGCTGACACCCCTACTCTTTTCATCCCACCCCTTCCCCTGCTGCACCTTGCTCTTCCCTCCTTTTTGATCCTCTCCAGCTTCTCCCTTGGCAGGTCCCATCTGGTAGTTTTATTCTTCATCGTGTGTGCTCCAAGTGGGTTTATAACATGTTGTTATGGAGTACTGTGGCTGACTTTTAACCTGTGTGTGTGCCTTCAGTGTCTTCTTTGTGTTTTAAAAATCACCAACTCTGTGTTTTAACTTTATGTCAACTTTTTTAATTGTCCACCCATGAACGTCTCTATGTCATTGTACTTTTACCTCCATTATCTCCCCTTACCCTGTTCTATGTCCCCCTTTTTTGTCACCTTATGTGTAACATTTTATTCTCGTATTAGTTGTCATGTCATGTCACATATTGGCAGGGGAATGAAATCAGAATAAAGAAAAAAAATTGACATTGTAAAGATACTTCTCAACAAGAAACAATTTTAACTTTGCTCTAATAGCCATTTCCATCTCAACATTTTTATATGTGTTGGCAGTGCATAAAAAGAATGACAAAAAGTGGCTCAGATATCTTTGAGCATAGGTCCTTCTACCTTGTCCTATGTGGATGGACGCACAGTTACAAGTATTATAACTGTGGTAATTAGAGCTAGTTTTTGTCACCAAGTCCAGCTCCTGGCATCGTCATACATTTGTATATGTTCAAGGAGGCGTAAGCAAACAGGACTTTTTAAATAGGGGCTTGGTGTCAGCACTGGCAGAGCTATGTGATAAGAACTGAATAGCCCTTTTCTGTAATCTAAAAATCTCATCTGACAGACTTTTGATTAAACACCAGAAAATTATTCCATAAGCTAAAAGGACTGAAGGTACCCAAAAAAGCCATTCTGGAACCATCTAGAGAGCAAACTTTAGAAATAATTCCCGGAGCAAATCTTGTAGAACTGAGCCTCTGAGAAAGTTTGGTTACATGGTCCTCATAGTTTGTCTGGTCAATACACATTCCTCAAAGTCTCATGCATCGTACCCTTTCTAACTCATTTCCATCCAATACCAGGTTTTGATTCATCTTTCAAAATTGTATATAGTTTGTTTTCCTCATATTAAGGGTCAGCCTATTGGAACAGAACCTTAACTGTGAGCACTTGAGGTACTGGTCAGAGATTCCATAACATCGCTCACTATTATTCCAATATCGTCTGCAGTCAAGATGGATGTGAATCTGTACAGAAGAGTGCTGTAATAGTGTCAAAAATGTTTTCTCTATCCCGTCCTCATGCAGCTCTCTCTGAAATGATGTAATACCCTATGGTGTGGATTCCAGCAAAACATAATCATGGCAGCCCTATGTGTGCCTGTCATCTGCCTATATCTACATCTACATCTATACTCTGCAAACCACTGTGAGGTGCATGGCAAAGGGTACATCCCATTAAACCAGTTATTAGGGTTTCTTCCCGTTCCATTCATGTATGGAGTGTGGGAAGAATGATTGTTTGAATACCTCTGTGCATTCAGTAAATTTCCTAATCTCATACTCACATGAAATGTAAGGGGTTGTAGTAGATCCCTAGAGTAATCATTTATAGCCCATTGTCAAAACTTGTTAACAGACATTCTTGGGATAGTTTATGTCTGTCTTCAAGAGTCTTCAATTTCAGTTCCTTCAATATCCCTGTGGCACTCTCTCATGGATTAAACAAACCTGTGACCATTCATGCTGCCTTTCTCTGTATACATTCAATATCACCTGTTAATCCTATCTGGATTAATGCACACTTCAGCAGTATTCTAGGATGGGTCACACAAGTGATTTGCAAGCAGTCTCTTTTGTAGACTAATTGCACCTCCCCAATAAACTGAAGTCTATCACCTGCTCTACCCACAACTGAACTTATGTGATCATTCCATTTCATATCCCTACCCAGTGTTACACCCAGGTATTTGTATGAGTTGGTTGATTCCAACAGTGACTCACTGATATAGTCATAGGGTACCACATTTTTTTCATTTTTTCAAGTGCACAATTTTACATTTGTGAACATTTAGAGCAAGTTGCCAATCTCTGCACCATATTGAAATCTTCACACTTTGTAATCTTACCGTTTTTCACATCACCAGTTGATTTTCACTCACTTCATAATTGACTCATTTCATGAGCTTTGAGAGGAGTGAGATTTACAAATAAACTTTCTTACTTATCTTCTTTTCTTGTCATTGGCTCCAGTTTGTTATGTCTAGGGGTTCATTCATGAGGCTGAATTTTTTGACATTTCAGTTTCCATATGACATGATAATGTTTAAGTAAGCCTGCTCCTAATTTCTCTTTTTTCCCTTTTTCATTATGTCACATTCTTCTATACTACACTGTCTTTACAGTTTTCACTTCTATATCACCACAAATTATGTTGTTATTGCCAAACATAAAATAAACTTCTGATCACATCAGAAGCATGCCTGCTACTACCTCGTTCTGAGGTATTAACAATATTCCAAAAAGTTTTCAAAACAAAACAGTTTACAAACTTTCTTGACAAAAGAAGAATCTTCACCAAATTGTATCATTATTTTGTAAATAAATCCAGAAATAAATTTAATAATTAGCGTCAGATTGTGTGATTAATAATAGGAATTTTAAGTGTGCCAAATATTTTGTAATTTCAAATGTTTTCAAAGATGAGTAATTTTAACTGTACATACACAGTTAGTACATATCATTTGTAACAAAGTAATTTTTTTATACGTTTTAGTCTGAAATGTATGACATATACAAAATCATATGAAATTCTTTTAGTTAAACAGCTGAGATATTATCAACCTATACAATATTCGAAAATATTTTTCATATCGATTACTTCTGTTCCATAAAGGTGATGTTAGAGGAGGGTGTCCCTTTCAACTTAGTTATAGGTAACTACATCATTTGCAAAAAGACTAATTTTACTATTAATATTTTCTACAAGGTCATTAATAAACAACGTGAACAGCAAGGGTCCCAACACACTCACCGGGGGCACATCGAAAGTTACTTCTAGGTCTGATGATGACAACATCCATACATTTTAAATTTTCCACAGATGGCTAAATAAATAAATAAATGTTAACATGTTGAGTCCTCCATACCAAAAAGTCCTCACTCCAGTAACAAATTTCACTTGATACCCCATATGATTGTACTTTTGATATTAAGCATAGGAGCAGTTCTGAGTCAAATTCTTTTTGGAAATCAAGAAACACTGCACCCACCAGTTTGCCTTGATCCACAGCTTTCAGTATGTCATTTGAGAAAAGTGTGAGTTGGGCTGAGCACTGCCATGCTGGTTGGCACTGAGGAGGTCATTCTGTGCAAGAAACCTCATTATATTTTAGTTCAGAACATGTTCTATGATTCCACAACAAAACAGTGTCATGTATATTATATGACAGTTTTGTGGCTCACTTCCTGTGGATCTTATAGACAGGTGAGAGCCGATCCCTTTTCCAAGACCTGAACTAGATGAATATGAAAGATCAGCCAAAACCACCGCCAAATTGGCTGGGACAATCTATTTTTAAGATTCTAGGACAGAACCTTGGCCATCATTCTATTGTGCAAGCTGGACAACTACACAGTAGAATTTGTTGCTCTCTGACTGTACTTCACACTATGTTAAAATGCATTGGAATAAGAAAGTTTCAAGCTCTGGAAACAGTAGCTTTATGATCTTGAAAATTTACACTTTTTTCCTCACTACTAGCACTTAGAATCAGATTTTCTGTTCCAACTGAAACATTTGGGGTCATAGATTAAGTACAGATGGCTGTGATCTTCAGGCACCACTGCAATAACTCTACCATGTAAAATTGAAAGTAGAATTTATTTAAAAAAATAATAAAATTTTTGAAAATATAATGTAACAGGATAAATAAAAAATCTTCTTCACAAGTGGTGACAAGAGAACCCACACAAAAAGGCATTACATGTGGGAACTTTTGGAGCCAGTGTTTCCTTCTTGCAGCAGAATAGTTGTTAGGCAGGGAAGAGAGGTGAAGGAAAAGAGCTGGTTAGGTTTAGGAAAAGGGGTAAAGTTGCAACCATAAGCATGTCATAAGCTTCTCTTTCCGTCTAGTAAGTTTCCCTTATCTGGGGTTCTGGGGGACTTTTCCAAACTCTAACTCCTTTCCTAAACCTCACCAGTCCTTTCCTTTAACCCGTCTTCCTTGCCCATCAACTATTCAGTAGGAAGATGGAGCCATTGGCTATGAAACATTGCATATGTAATACCTTTTTCATGTGTGTTCTCCTGCTGCCTCATGGTGAGTAGATTTCTTATCTATCTGATTAAAATTTGAAATATATCACTAGTCTTCTTGTTCCGCAGATGAACAGTAATCTGCTACTGAGATTCTGTTGTTCATTCATGGAAGACAGCATTTCTGAGGAAGCAGGGGACAGTAAAACAAAGTGTAGGGCTATATATAGAGAGATGCTGAATGAAACACATTTGGCTGTCAAGAGAGCAGTGTGTGATTCCCTCACAAAATCCAAGGAAATTCTGGTCACATGTAAAGGCCACCAACATGCATTGTGTGTAAGGCCTATGACGACAAGATATGAGAAATTAGGGCTCATATGGAGGCCTATAGACAGTAATTTTTTCCTTGCTCTATGTGCAAGGAACAGGAAGGTAAATGACAAGTATTGCGCTGCAGGGTACCTCTGCTATCCACTGTATGGTGTAAAATCTGGGATGGAATGTAACAATATTATGAAAAGGAAAATTGCCACTCAGCATGCAGTGGAAATGCTAAATCGCAGACAGGCAGAACAGAAAGACTGTTACAAGTAAACTTTCTGCCAGCAAGGCTTTCATCAAAACTAGGCCACACACACACACAAACACACACACACACACACACACACACACACACACACACACACACACACACACACACACACACACATACAAACACACTCACACAAACACACACTCCCGCACAAATGCAAATGCAACTCCCACACACATGACTGCAGTCTTTGGCAATTGTGTGCTTCAGTCTATTTTTGATGACCGCCTTGCTGGCCGAAAGCTTATTTGTGAGAGTCTTTTTGTTGTGCCTATCTGTGACTCAGCATCTCCACTATATGATGAGTGGCAACCTTCCTTTTCATAATAGTGTTAGTTGCAGATGGATATGCACTGGCACCAGAGTGAGTGTCTAGGTCATAGTGAATGAAACAAAAGTGAAATTGAGAGTAGAAAAGCAAAATCTGAAATTCTTAACTCTGTTTTCAAATGTCTCTTTACAAAGGAAAACCCAGGAGAATTGCACCAATTTCAAAGATGAATGAAATAAGAATTAGTGTCAGTGGTGTTGACAAACAGCTGAAATCTTTAAAATTGAACAAAGCTCCAGGCTCTGATATAATCGCTTTCAGATTCTATACTGGATATGCAGCTGAGTTAGGTCCTCTTCTTACTGTAACCTATGGTAGATATCTCTAGGCGGTTACAGGCCCTAGATTACACTTTATGTTTCCAAGTCATAAAAGCATAGTTATCAAAATACACTTTACTCCACTTCAGTCCTGTCAGACTGTCAGTACAAAAAGATGCATGATAGTGATGAAATAAAACCATTAAGGTGATCAGATGTGTTTTGCAAGCAAAGAAAATGTTGTAGAAGGCAGAACACCTAAAGCACCTTTTTTCAAATTTGCACTTTCAGGAGTATTAATGTTATTTATTTTTTATAATCAACTGTGTTTTCTCAGTTCTTGTAATTTTTTATGTTCCAGATTTTTAATTTTCATTTCATACATTGTGCAACTATAAATACTTGTTCTGCATACATTCTAAAACTTTGTTTTTTAACTCATGGATATGCTGAATTTAATCATATGAGGTTGAAAGTTTAGATTGTCAAGCCAAAATAGTAGCATCCATATTAACATTAATAAGATAAAGAAAGTATTTTAGATATATAATTCAGAATTGTTACCAGTACATTAAAATATCCTAGTAATTTATCTTAAAAATATTAATTAGATAACTATCAGTTGCTTGAGGTATAATACATTTTGTGCACTTCTTGTAAAATTTAGTTGCTTAGTCAAAAAATGTGTCCTGTCACACTGAATTACTAATATAAAAAACCTTGCTATTTCAGAATTTTGTTCCCATTGGAAAAATATCTGAAGATACGCAAAAGTATTCAACAAGCTTGCATCTAACATAAAGCAAAAAACTGGGAATCCCAGCCAGTTCAAAAGGATAGAACTTACCTCATTAGCCACTTCTTGTACAACTTATCTAAATGTCTATATTCAAGGCCTGAAAATTTCTGTTTGCTACAGTGCTAGTAGCTGTCTTCACAGTAAAGTAGTGATGTACTGAAAACAGGACCCAGTATTTACAGTTGCATACAACTATTTTCTTTGAAAAACACCAGTGATATCAAGTAAATTTTAAGCCACCGGTATGAGATCAAACTAGTGATGCAGCAGTATTTTTGAAGTAGCAGCTCTCTTTCTGAATTACATGACTAAATTTAACTGGCATTAGCATGTGTAATGTCAGGTAGTATGGTAATAATTTTTGTTGGTAGAGGTGGTATATGGACCAAATTTCTGTGATTTGCTTGTCTTTGGTTTATGTATGCCTTGATTCGTTTCATATCCCTGTGAAGCCCCCTTCTTCTTTTGGTCTACAGAACATACAGTTTTTTGGTCTATGGAACATGATGGCTGAATGACTGAATGAATGAATTAACTGGTTGGATACCTAACCAAACACAGGAAGTTACAAGCAAAGATGGGTACATCATCTGAGAATTCTATACCTCAGTACTATGTGAGCCCTAATATGTCTCCAAACATTATGTTATGGTGTGCAATTGTAGGTGGCCAGATAGTGTTCCTTGTGACCCCCTTGACATGGTTCAAATGTGTGTCCAGCAAGTATTGGCAGTGATTTCTGGAGGACTGCTGTGAACGTGTTGTGAGTCAGCTTCATCTCACATGTACTGGGTCAGTGGCACACTAGGAGAGTGTGTGGTTGCAGAAAGCAGTGAAAATCATCATTCTTCTGAGATGCCTGCACTTTCCTCACTGCATGTGTCTGGGAACTGCCCTGCTGATGTATGGCATGAATGTAACAACTTCTAGGGGTTAGGAATGGAACAGTGACATTATCTCAGTCATAGGTAGAAGCAAGTTACAGACATCAGTTCGTTGATAGAATACAGGAGAAGTGCAACCAGTCTGCAAAGACTTGTATGATCAATCCTAGAATGTTGCCCAAGTGTGTGGGGTCCATACAAGCAGAACTAAGAGGAGGCACTGAACATATAAAGAAGAGGGCAACAAAAATGGTCACAGGTTATTCTGACTCATGGGAGAATGTCACAGAGATGTAGAATGAGCTGAACTGAAAGTTGCTTAAATTTAGACACAAACTCTCCGAAGAAAGGCTTGTCACAAAGTTTCAAGAATCAGCTTTAAGTGATGAATCTAGAAATATACTACAATGTCTAAGTATCACTGCCAGAAGGATGATGAGGACAAGATTAGACTAATTACAGCTTGCACAGAGGTATTGAAATAATCTACCTTCACACTTTATATGCATG